>NC_056726.1:1363304433-1363391933 GCF_019279795.1 Protopterus annectens
TGGTTCATTCTCCTATCAAGGTTACAAACATCTTTGACCTTGTACTGACAAACATGCGGGAGCATTGTTCTTCACCAAATGTAATATCATCGCTCCTCAGATCAGACCCTAACACAGTACTGCTTGAAATAAAAATTAAATCCAGGGACCCAGCAAAACCTAAAACCTTTAGGAGCTATTTCAAGGCTAACCTCTCTCTACTAAGCCATACCTAAATTCCAAGCACTCCCAAACCCAGTAAACACCATAACAGATGTTGAGCTATTTACAAAATCGCTGTACAACCTTACCAATAGCTGTATAGAGCGAGCTGTGCCCACTTGTATTAAGAATAAGACAAACTCAAAAGACAAGCCACCTTTGTGGAATTACAATATCAATTGGTTATACAACTAAATAAAAAAAATCTTGGCCAAACATAGGAGGAACAGAACTCAACATACCAAAAACCCCTGACCAGCTAAGAGAGTTAATTAATATTTCAAGACTAAATTTTAAGAAAAAAATAGCTTCTCAGGCAAATGACAATCACAAAGCTTTCTACAGCTATGTCTGTAACTTCAAGGGAAATATGCAGCAATGCTTGGAACTTATTATAAATGGCATCACCTACACTGAATGATATGAAAGCAGGAAAACTGCAGCACCAGGAAAACATCCATTTTGGACAAGAATGTGATATAAAAGAACTTGAGCAAGAGGGAATGTGTAAATATTTGGGAACTGATGAAGGAACAACAATAAAACAAGAACAACCATGAATAAAACTTAGTAAGGAATACTTTAGAAGACTTAAGTTAATCCTGAAAAAAGCGTTGACATCTAGGAACAAAATCCAAACTATAAACCAGTTTGCTCTTCCTGTCATAACTTACAGTTTTGGAGTGAGTGACTGGTCCCAAAACTTGTTGGATAGATTAGATAGGAAAACAAGAGGGATGCTTCATGCTTACTAAATGATTTATAAAAATCAGTGCATGCTAAGATTATATTCCCCGTTCCGAAGGATGGATGCGCCTACTTGAAATTGAATACATGTATAGCTGTGCACTCATGGGACTCCATACATATCTACTGACCTCACAAGACCCAAACATAGTGAAAATTTTGAAACATGAGGTGAATAAATCTAATATAACCTCACTGCTTAATCTAGCAGAAGCATATCGGCATCTAGCAGGAATGGAAATCAAACCAAAAGTCAATAAAAATCAGGCAGCAACTGAATGTGCCAAAAAACAAAAGAAAGAATATAAGGTGAAGGACCAGCTGAGAAGGCAAGAAATGTTGAAAATGTATAAATATAGTTACAAGTATAGAAACTTCTGAAAGAACCTCATGTTGATCAAAAACGAATGCAGGAATGGTTAAGGAGAGGCGAATTCAGACCAAGAGATGAAAGATCAATACAAGATAGTGGGCTACGTACACATTGGTTTACAAATCTAACATGTGGGAGAAACAGACAAATGTAAGTTTTGTAAAACAGAAGTGGAAACAGTTACACACCTCATGTCTGGTTGTTACATACTAATGGCAGAAGGACTATATACTGAAAGGCATAATAATGTGGCAAGACTGTTCCACTGGAGATTGTGCAAACATTATGGTAGTGAAGTGGCTGAAAAACACTGGAAACATAAGTCACAAAGCATCATGGAAAATGATAAAGTCTATATCACAGGCGATCATCCATTACCAACAGTTCAAAAGATAGATGCTAGAAAACTGGATATAGTGGTCCATGAAAAGATTACAAAAATAGCATTGATCATTGAAATCACCACATCTAGTGACTAAAGTGTCTTGCATACAGAGAGGCACAAAGTCATAAAATATCAGGATTTACAGCCAGAAATAAGAGCAATGTGGAAGAAAGATACACAGACAGTTCCAATAGTAGTAGGAGCAATGGAATCTACCCTTGACACAGCTAAATTGTTTTTTTGGTAAGGGTCTGGAGGTTTCCTTGGTGTGTATTAATGAACTCAGATATGATGCATTCCACAGCCTTACACAAATGTCCATTGACACTAATGTAATTGCGTGGATTGCCAGGATCAGTTGAAGGGCTGCGATTGTGTTGTGAGTTTACAGTGACATTTCACAAAAACCAGGTTCATAACTGGTGGAGTGGCTGAGATTAAAAAGGTTAAGGAGAAGCTCAACCATGCTATATTTGTTTTTTTTGCTTTTGGATAGGGCTCATACATCTTCGTCAATGGTAATTTTAAAGGGCGGGATGGAGGATAGGGGAAATAACTGAGCGGGTATGTACACTAAAGTTGGAGCTAAATTTTCTGCCAGGATATAGACCACTTCCTAAGGATCTGAGTGGGTAGCGTTATTGTAGACAAGCTCAGAGTATATTTGCATGCTACTTCTTAGCTTCCTAACATTGCATCAGAAGGATTTATAATTACCTTTGGTAGAAATGGATAGCCTGACTTCATTCTTTGCATACCTATATGTTGGTATGCACAAGACTTTGTTTTATGCAATTAGTTACCATTTCTTTAATCCCAGAAGGGTGTCACTGAGAATTTTAGATCTGAAGGAGTACAGATGGCAGATACTGTTTAATGCCAGCTGTGTACTACGCACTAATGAGTACATCATGTCTAATTGTGTTCTAATGCATAAGCCCTTGCAGCATTACTGTTTATAGAAGTTTGATGACACAAACATTAGAGCAAATTGTACATTTCCTTTTAAAAACTCAAAGTAATCAGCCCAAGCCTGCATGATGTTATGTGGTGTTGTGTCTTTCGTCTTTTCCCGGTTAGGAGTCGCCACAGCGGAACTCCAGTCCACTAATGATTGGCAGTAGATTTTTACGTGCTGAGTTGCCAGCCCTGATGCACAACCTTCAATGAAGGTACACCCATTCACGCATGTCTCCACACAGAAGACGGTCTATATGAGAATCGAATAGGACAACATCTTACTATGAGGCGATAACGCTACCGCAGCACCACCACCGCAGTTCCTGCATGATGTTATGTGTGTAGTTAAATGCTTAATTGGTGTTTTGACTGTAGTATGACAAAGTCTATTGTTTGTATTCTATGAGGCATACGTTCTTACTAGCTGCTTCTGCAATAAGCTGCTAATCCTAAAAATGTAGCCAGCTGCTATTTCATTTGTTTTTGGATAAGTTGTTACTGTTTTAACCATGGAGAGTTAACCTAAAGGTACATTTTTAGAGTACCCTAAATTCATCTTCAGATTTACAATTCCTAACGGAACTCCAGTTTTATATATTTTCATATTTTTATAATTAAATGAGCTACCTACACTGAGAGGCAACATACGAAATCCCATGGTGGGAGACAAAAATATATTGGCACTCTTCATGTAGAACGATCCTAGTTGTTAATCATTATGAAGGTACGCATTTGTCAGGGCTATGTCTTGACATGCATTAAAAAATGATTAGTACAATGGGTAGGTGAAGGGAGAAATAGTAAATAATCCACAGTAAACAAGACATTCTGTTAATGTTAATAGAGTGATAGAACTTTTATCATGCACATAGATTATATGAGCTTTACCTTGTCAGAAATCAAACCAAACAAGCAGTTTCGTTCCCTGTGTTGATTTCATTTTTATGAAATGGTCAGATAAATTGGTGGCACAGTGGTGCATAAAGTGGTGTTCCTGACTCATAGCAAGACATTCTCTTGTTAGTTCTCTGCTAGGTACCTTAGGGAAAGAGTCTGCATGCCCTTCCTGGGTCTATGTAGATTTTATTTATTTATTTATTTATTTTTATTTATTTTACATTTGTTGATCGGGCTAGTCTAACTGGATACATGTCCATTTTCAGTAGAGGCCTGGGGAGAAAAGCTCCAGGAATCATGCAGAGTTAGTCTAGGTTAAGACAGAGCCATAATAAAAAAACAACAAATTGTTACATAGATGTATTATAAAAACATTGGTAGAGGGTAGAACCGAAACAATATAAAAAACATCAATTGTTAAGAATTGCTGAGTAAGCTGATGGGAGATTTATGTTTTTGCTTGGGTACATGTATCGCTGCTGCCTACATACATTGTGGCTGGTATTGCTATGTGTTTTTTCATTATCCTTTTTATTCTCTCTGTTTTGCTCTTTCGCTGGTAAGCACACATAAGTTTATTATGATGCATTGTTTATTATGATGCATTCCGTTTTAACATGATGCAGTTCTGACTGCATTTTATGAGATGTCTGTTTTTGCTTATGTACATTTCATGCTTGAGTTTAATATAATCTCTAATCCCAAGTTGTATTTTAGTTTGATGTTGTTTTTATATCCTTATATTTTGATATATGTTTTAGCTAGTTTATACAGTGTTTAAGCTGAGGAACAATGTGTCAGAAGTTTTCAGTACTGCAGAACAGACTAATTAGTTGATTGATTGTTCAATTAACTATTCATTTGTTAATTAGCTGCACACTATATTGGAGAGGGGTGTCTGTTTCAGAAAGTACAAGTACTGCATTTTAGAACTTAGTTTTGTTTAAGGATCTGAAGAAGCGTGTTGTACACGCGAAAGCGCTTGTCCGATTTAAGTTCGATTAAAGACTTGTGTTTTTATCCATTTATTGTGGTGGTCTGTTCCAGTTTGTTTTCAGTACGTTTGGTTTTGGTGTTTGAAGCAGACCTTTGGGCAACAGCGTCTCCCTGTTGATACATACAGTTTTATATTCTGAGTCGCTGCAGCCACACGATGGAGAGTCAACCTGTGGAACTAGATTATGTACCGAAGAGGGTCGATTTGAACACGAGATGGGAAACACTAATGGACAAGAGAGGGAATCCATTCTTGTCTATGGAGTTGACCAATGCAGATGCGGAGAACAATCATGTTAATGTGGAGAATATTCATGACTTTAATGTGAGTCTTAAAGAACTAGAAAACACGCTATATAAGTTACAGAGACTTACATGGCAAAGAAGGCACTTTGAAGCGTGTTTACACTTCAAATTAGTGCCGAGAGGTATGAGGGTTCTCTGCATGCCTACCTATGGCAACAGCCATCCAGACTTACTAAAGAGGTGGCAGCAGATGAACCTTGAGTTGAGTTTTGGCTATTTAAAGCTACTCATAGAATATTTTACTCCTCAGGAAGATGAGCTGAAGAATAAAGCCGAGACGCTGTATAAAGATGTCCTAGAGAATTTTAAAGGGGCTATGTTTGAGCAACGGATAGATTCCATACTCAAGCAAACCTCTGCATATGGAGAGAGACTGCAACAGATTAAAATGCGTAAGTTACAACGCGATCATTTTGATTTTACTAACAGCCAGGTTTTCGTTTGGCCCAGGAATAGGAGAGACAATGGCCAAACACCATACACTAATCGTGATGTGGGTGTTACCAACAGCAATCAAATTGGCGTTTCCCCTTTAACTGAGGCAGCAATGACAACGGATGTTCCAGTTTCCTCCATGGAAGCTCAGTCTCTGTTTGCGACAGAGACAGATAACACGCCACCGCCTAATCAGCTAGCACTTCAGCGCTCAAGTTCACATAATTTAGGGGCTAAACCGAAGATAGCCCAAACCAACATAGAGCGTTTTACCGCCTCCCAGTACAACAGCAGCATTTTACGAGAGGCAGGTCCAACAGCAGGGGCAGAATGAAGAGGAAATACTCGGGAGAACAGCAGTTCCAGAGAGGGAGAGCAAAGAATTGAAGAACTTGACGGTTAATCTGTCCAAATATAGGTTAACCCCTGTAGATGAAACTTTACTGAATCGTGGCTTAAACTATATTCCAGCTCAGGTGAGTAACCTGCCTGAATTGTTAACTGACCTAAGACTCTTCATACGGAGTTTGTCTCTGAAACTTTTCTTTAATCAGCAGAGCAACTCACTAGACTCCACAGACAATGAAAGTCATAACAAACTTAATTTCAAGAAAAAGAGCGTGTTTACACCAGCGCCATCACCAGTAGCAGAATGTTTCTTGAGAAGCTGTGAGAATGACTTTTATAGGTACTTTTACAATCATAAGCACAGTGCTCCATTCTTTAACACCTGTACCAAAGAATGGGACAGTATATATGAGTTGAAACGTGAGAGGGAGCTGGTTGTGAAACCAGCAGATAAAGGAGGGGCCATTGTTTTGTTAGATACAGAAATGTATATTAAGAGCATGTTAGAGCTTCTGAATGAAGCAGCCACTTATAAACCGATTTCTAATATGGAGTTTGAAAAGGTGGTGTATGATATACATCAAGAGTTATATGAGTATGTTATGTCCAGACAGATTGACTATGAACTGTACCAATACTTTTTTGTTGAGAAGCCCAAAATACCTTACATCAAAGGGCTTCCCAAGATCCACAAGGGTATTTTTCCACCACCCATGAGACCTATAGTGGTTGGGCAGGGCTGGGCTACAGAGACTCTATCTGCATATTTAGAAAAAAGGTTGAGACCTTTAGTATCTGAAACAAGTTCTATTCTTAAGGATACTTATGATCTGTTAGACAGCTTTGATGAATACCCTATGGGTTTGGATAGAGTTCAGTTGTTTGTGACCTTGGATGTGAAAAACCTTTTTACCTCAATACCGAATGACTTTGGTCTGGAAGCATTGAGGGATATTATTCATACGAGCAAGAAGTTTAGCAATAATGATGAGATCTTGCTATGCGCCATTATGGAATTGGTTTTGACGCATAATGTTTTCAAGTTTAGAGACCAGCTCTATTTACAGCAATGGGGGGTTGCCATGGCACCCCCTGCGCTAACACGTACGCGAATCTGGTCATGCTCCATTGGGAGCGTACCTTCTTGTTTAATAATGATTGGTTTAAGAAGGTCAGTCTATACAAAAGGTTCGTGGATGATATACTGATGTTTTGGCATGGGAGTAATGATGAACTCCTGACCTTTGTGGAATATATGGAATCCACGACAGGATTCCTGAGGTTCACAGTTAATTCATCCACTGATAGGGTTGACTATCTAGACCTTACTATATACAGAGGAATACAGGGGAACTTGGAAACCACTCTGTACAGGAAGGAATGTTGGAGAAATAGCTTGCTACAATATAATAGCTTGCATCCAAGATTTGTGTTCGATAGCATAGTGAAAAGTCAATTTACCAGGGTCAGAAGATTATGTAAGACAGAGTCTGAACTACATAAACAAAGCCAGTTCCTTTTAGAATGTTTTGAAGAGAGGGGTTACGACAAACGTAAGAGAGAACTCAGTAGAGATTCCGTTTTATTGGGTCAGAGTATGCAACAAAGTAATGCCAGAATATATGATGGTTCGAGAAGAAACAGGAGGAATTTTGATAACACCAAGGTGAGGTTGAACCTTAGATATACTAGTGACATCAAACATATCAGAGATATAATAAGTAAGAACTGGCATATTTTATTGACTGACCAACGTATTATGAAGCTAGTAGGCCCAGTACCCTCCTACACCTATTATAACAGTAAGAACCTGAAGAGATTACTATGTGTAGAACCCAGTCAGACAATTAGACCGAAGACATCCAGGGGAGATGCTCCTGGCACTTTTTCTTGTCAGAGATGTAACATCTGCAAATACATTACATTGGAGCAGATGTTTACACATCCTACTCTGCCCTATAGATTTGAACCACGATTTAAAGCTACATGTGAGGATAGAAATTTGATATATTTGGCTGATTGTGTGATGTGTAGTGCTTTTTACGTGGGGATGACAACGAGATCACTGAAAGAAAGGGTGCAAGAACATGTTAATGACATTTTGAAGAGTGACATAAAGAACGCCTTGTAAACATATCACGACAAACAGGGACACTCTTTCAGATTTAGGGTTCTACAGAAGGTGACACCCAGTAAGAGGGAAGGGACATATTTAATGACCTGGAACAAGTGGAATTGAGTTGGATTTTTAAACTTAAGGCTCAATATGAGCCGGTGTTAAATCAATATGTGAGCATTAGGGCCCCTTTAAAGGCACGTTCACTCACATAAGTGGTGGTGAAGATACAGTTATTCTTCTGTAAAGCACATCTAGGTACACATTTCTTGTTGTGAAACAGGAGTTTTGGTCTAACTATAAGTACATGTACATGTTGGGAGTACATTTTCATATATTCATGAAATATGGTTTATAGTTTTATTAGATTTTTCGGATGAATGCATTTTGTATAGGAGTTAGACATACCATCAGTGGTTATAACGTATACATACACCTCTAGATCTGTATGTATGGTTATATAGGCTTGCATTTCAGTTGCCCATATCATAGTAACATAATGGATATATAGAAGTTTTAATCCTGATATTATATGTTCTCACATGCATTCATTTACAAGGGAGTGTTATGTGAAGTTTGAGGCCACAGGTGGGATCTTTATATAGGCTTTGATTTAGTCTCACCTTTGAAAAGCTATGAAATCAGAGATGTCAGCTATTTGATGGATGTGCCCACAAAGTTAACTATAATAATCCAACTAAGGGGCTATTGGTTATTACCCCTTTATATAGGTTTTACCCTTTATATATGTATTTGACTTTGTTTTCAGAGGATGAGGCATACTTAGATATGTACATAGGTTTTAGACAGGCTGATGCATTACAATGTAGAGTTTAGCCATGATTTCATAACTCGGTAATTAGGCTGTATTTGACACCTTTATGCAGATTGTTCTTTATTTATAGGCAATATATATGCCAGAGCCATGTTTTATATAGCGGTGATGGTTTTCTCCAGCTGGTGGCTGTGGTTACTTTTTATTCACCAGTGTTTTTCGTGATGCTGATGGTTGGTGTTGTCGGCGCATGCAAGGTGATACATGTATGGACCCGTTGTAATGGGTGATCGGAAGATCAGTGTTTACTTTGGTGTTGACGCTCACGCATTTGCGACAAATTTTGCGACAGAGTTTGGCAGAGACGTTTAGTGTTTATAGATGGAATTAGATTGTTAAATATGTGTCTTTGCTTGGATGGTTGCATACAACGTGCATATGCGCCTGGATGTTTTTATGGTATCAGGTTGTGAGTATATAACAGCATTTTTCAGCCAGGGTGCCAACGGTTGTGTGAATTTGTGATCCCGGGAGGCAGAATAGTGGTTAGTTATGGCTGCTTGACATAGATGGCATTATGGGAAATGATCGAGTATGGTATGTAGATGGCTGTAACTGATGTTAACAGCAAACTTTAGGGCTCTTCAGTATTGTCTGTAGAGTTTTGGATGGAACTCCTAATGTCATGAGTGATAGTTTAGTGTGAACTGAACATGATTTCAGTGATAGGTTTCATATATACACTTAGTGATTTATTATAGAGTGTTAGATCTCTGCTATTGTGGCTATTGGATGTGGATTGGAATTATTCTGAAGGTATTGCTGAGTAAGCCGATGGGAGATTTATGTTTTTGCTTGGGTACATGTATCGCTGCTGCCTACATACATTGTGGCTGGTATTGCTATGTGTTTTTCATTCTCCTTTTTATTCTCTGTTTTGCTCTTTCGCTGGTAAGCACACATAAGTTTATTATGATGCATTGTTTATTATGATGCATTCCGTTTTAACATGATGCAGTTCTGACTGCATTTTATGAGATGTCTGTTTTTGCTTATGTACATTTCATGCTTGAGAGAGTTTAATATAATCTCTAATCCCAAGTTGTATTTTAGTTTGATGTTGTTTTTATATCCTTATATTTTGATATATGTTTTAGCTAGTTTATACAGTGTTTAAGCTGAGGAACAATGTGTCAGAAGTTTTCAGTACTGCAGAACAGACTAATTAGTTGATTGATTGTTCAATTAACTATTCATTTGTTAATTAGCTGCACACTATATTGGAGAGGGGTGTCTGTTTCAGAAAGTACAAGTACTGCATTTTAGAACTTAGTTTTGTTTAAGGATCTGAAGAAGCGTGTTGTACACGCGAAAGCGCTTGTCCGATTTAAGTTCGATTAAAGACTTGTGTTTTTATCCATTTATTGTGGTGGTCTGTTCCAGTTTGTTTTCAGTACGTTTGGTTTTGGTGTTTGAAGCAGACCTTTGGGCAACAGCGTCTCCCTGTTGATACATAATCCTAAAAATGTAGCCAGCTGCTATTTCATTTGTTTTTGGATAAGTTGTTACTGTTTTAACCATGGAGAGTTAACCTAAAGGTACATTTTTAGAGTACCCTAAATTCATCATCAGATTTACAATTCCTAACGGAACTCCAGTTTTATATATTTTCATATTTTTATAATTAAATGAGCTACCTACACTGAGAGGCAACATACGAAATCCCATGGTGGGAGACAAAAATATATTGGCACTCTTCATGTAGAACGATCCTAGTTGTTAATCATTATGAAGGTACGCATTTGTCAGGGCTATGTCTTGACATGCATTAAAAAATGATTAGTACAATGGGTAGGTGAAGGGAGAAATAGTAAATAATCCACAGTAAACAAGACATTCTGTTAATGTTAATAGAGTGATAGAACTTTTATCATGCACATAGATTATATGAGCTTTACCTTGTCAGAAATCAAACCAAACAAGCAGTTTCGTTCCCTGTGTTGATTTCATTTTTATGAAATGGTCAGATAAATTGGTGGCACAGTGGTGCATAAAGTGGTGTTCCTGACTCATAGCAAGACATTCTCTTGTTAGTTCTCTGCTAGGTACCTTAGGGAAAGAGTCTGCATGCCCTTCCTGGGTCTATGTAGATTTTATTTATTTATTTATTCATTTTTATTTATTTTACATTTGTTGATCGGGCTAGTCTAACTGGATACATGTCCATTTTCAGTAGAGGCCCGGGGAGAAAAGCTCCAGGAATCATACAGAGTTAGTCTAGGTTAAGACAGAGCCATAATAAAAAAACAACAAATTGTTACATAGATGTATTATAAAAACATTGGTAGAGGGTAGAACCGAAACAATATAAAAAACATCAATTGTTAAGAATGACATTATGAAAACAAAAAAAAAAAAAAAATATATATATATATATATATATATATATATATATATATATTTTTTACTGTGTATATTTCTCAGTGTAGATAAAAATAACTAGGGGTTTGTGTACAAAACAAATTATGTAGAAACAGAGAGATGGAGGAAAAGTATAGGATGTAGGATGAAATGTTAGAGTAGGGGAGAGAAGTTAGTCAGGGTTGGTGCAGGAGCATAACCAGTGTTGATTAAGAAATAGCCTTAGATTATTTTTAAAAAGCAAGAGAGAGGTCTGAGATGTGAGATTGGGAGGTAGTTGATTCCATACTTTTCCGACAGCGTTAGAAAACAAGGAGTTGCCTGCTGAGTTTTTAGTTTTGGTGGTTTTAATCAACATTTTGTGTGAGGAGCGCAGATTATTGAGATTTTTATAAGGTATAATAAGGCTTGAGAGTATTGGCGTGTTAGAGGGTCGATACAGGGTCTTATGGACTATTGTAAGTTGGTGGAATTAAAGCTAGTTAAGAAATTCTAGCCAGCCTAGTTGCTTTAGGTTCAGACAGTGATGAGTTCTGAATGGAGAGCCGGTAGCAAATCTAGCAATATTGTGATAAGATGTGGCAAGTTTGTTGAGGTTATTCTTAGAGAGGTTAGTATATATAGGAGAGGCGTATAGTAGGGTTGAGATTAGATGTGTTCTAGCTATAGTGGTCCTTGCTAGTGGTGTAAGAAAGGGCTTAATTTTATAGAGGGATCCTAGTTTTCTGTTAACTAATTTTATAGCGGAATTTATGTGAGTGTCAAAGTTGAGGTTGTTGTCAACTGTGATACCTAAGAGTTTGGTGGTTAGGTCAGGAGAGATAAGAGTACCATTATTGGATGTGAGGGTAAAATGTAAAGGAGAAGACTTATGGGTTGGTGTAAAGAGTAGCAGTTTAGTTTTTTGGGGGTTTAGGAGGAGGCAGCGGTTTGAGAACCAATGCTCAACAATATTGAAAGCTTTTTGGGTAAGAGACTGGAGTTCGGCTTGGGAGGTGGCTGAGCAGATTATTGTAGAGTCATCTGCATATTGGATGCAGGTGGAGTGCGAAATAGCTAAATGAAGGTCATTGATATAGATGGAAAACAGGAGTGGACCTAATATGGAGCCCTGTGGTACACCTAGGGAGACAGGAAGATGATTAGATAGTTTATTTTGCCACAGTACAGCTTGATGTCGGTTTTCAAGGTAAGATGTGAACCAACTCATGGATAGAGTGTCGAGTGAGAGAGATTTCAGTATGTGTAGAAGAAGCTGGTGATTAACCATGTCAAAGCTTTAGATAAATCCACAAAAACTGCAGAGGAAAGAAGATTTGTATTGCAGTTTTTGTTGATACAGTTTGTGAAGGATAGCAGGGCAGTGGTTGTACTGTGGGAAGGTCTGAATCCATGCTGACAGTTGGCTAATAGGTTATGATGGAGAAGGTGGTTAAGAAGTTGTTTGTGAATGCATTTTTCCATTATCTTTGCAAAGGGGGACAGTAGAGCTATAGGGCAAAAGTTAGAGAAGTCATTGGAGTTACCTCCTTTATGTAGTGGAATGATGTGAGAAATTTTCCAGATAGATGGGATAGTACCTTCCTTTATAGTTCTATTTATGAGAATAGAGATGGTGTAAGCAATGACATCAGCCCCTTTTTGCAGAAATTCTGCTGGGAGTTTGTCGGCTGAAGGGGTGGTTGGTTTTAGTTTATGTAGAAAGGAGCAGATAAAGGATGTGGCCACTGGTTGTAAATGAAATGCAGGGGGTGGATAGCTAGTGGGAGTGGGCAGGTTAGCAGTATTGGGAGATAGATGGCTTGCAAGGGTTTGGATAGTGTCAGTAAAGAAAGAATTAAAGGCATTGGCTGTTTGTATAGGATGTTCAGGGTTCGAGCCTAGTGGGTTGGGGTGATAGATTGTCCTGGGTTAAGCAGTTTGTTAATGCTGGTCCAAAATTTTTGTGGATACTTGAGGGAGGATTGTTGTAACTGGTGGTAATAGTTCTTTTTGTCTAGTAAAATTGCTTTTTTTTGTATTGTTTCTAAGTTGTCTGAAGGTTTGGTGATCTGCATGATTCTTAGTAGTATGCCATTTTGCCCAGGATTTGTTTCTTTGACGGATTAAATGCCTGGTTTCATTAGAGAGCCAAGGGGCAGGTTTAGTTTTAATTCTAGTAGATCATAATGGGGCGTGATGGTCCAGGATTTTTAAGAATGTAGAGTTAAAGTATTCAACTGCTTTATTTATAGGGAGAGATTTCAGTAGAGACAATTACATTGCTTTAGTTCTGTTTGGAATAGCTTGGAATTAAAGTGCTTTTTGGTACGTACAGTTCTAAAAGTATTAGGGAGAGTTAGGTTGGTTTTATGTCTGATAATGTATATTAGAGAATGGTCACTTAGGTCAGCTGGAAGAGTTCCTGTGGTATAAGTTTGGTGAGGATTATTGGTGAGTATCCAATCCAAGGTACTGTCTTTATTGTTGAGTTTATTAGTTCTAGTAGGGGAGTTTATAGTTTGAGAGAAGCCATAAATGTTTATATGGGAAGTGGGGTTTGTACATGAAGTCCAATCTATATTGAAGTCTCCTAAGACTATGGTTTCTTGTGGGTGATTATGGGAAAGCCAATTGAGTATGTATTCAAGTAAGCTAATATTGTTTCCTGGGGGAAGATATGCACAGATGATATTTATAGCTTTATGTGGGTTAAGCTGAAGTTTGGAGATGATTATTTCTGCATTATTAATTAGAGGTTCGTTAAGATTTACAGTGCTAACTTGCAATTCAGATTTGTAAAGAATTGCTACCCCTCCACCTTTTTTAGTTATGTGGTCTAGTCGAGTTATGTTATAACCTGGGGGGGGTGATTTAATTGTCTTTTATTATAGGTTTTAGCCATGTTTCAGATAAACAAAGGATGTCAAATTGGTGGATGTCAAGGAGGACATGGACTTGGGTGATTTTATTACAGATGCTACGTATATTAAGATGTGCAATGGAGAGTGAATTGGAAGGTTTTGTAGGTGGTAGGTCACTAGTTTTATCTTGGTGGCAGTTTGCAGGGGTAGGGGTAAAGATTGGGCCAGGGTTAGGATGAATGTCTCCGTCTAGTAAGGAGTGGAGGAGAATATAGTAATTTACTTGGTGAGGCTTACAATAGGGGTCTAATGTATTTTTAGGTTTTTGGTTGTTGAATTTAATGTGTACTAGTCTGTGAAATTTGGCTAGTGGGTATCTAGGTTTTCTCCAGGTATTCCAGTTTTCTGCCATCAAACAAAGACATGCAGTCAGTGAACTGAAAGCCCTTGTAGGGAGTGATTGAGTGAGAATGTCGATAGACTGTCAGTTTGTCCAGAATGGCCTTCAATGCTTTGTTCCCACTGGGCACAGAGATGGACTGCAGCTGCCTAAATTACTGAATGATAGATTCATAGGTTCATAGGTGTGTACTAGGCTAATGGCCCTGGAGCCTTTATAAGCCTAGCCCATAGGATTACCTTGGCATTGTGCCATCTCACCTTAGCTCCTGGTGCCTCTGTCAAGTAGAGCCACTGGAGTGATCCCCAGAGTGAATTTTCTATTTCCCATCCACTCATCAAGATTTCTTTTGAAGAGGGCCAGTGAGGTGCTCTGCTTGACATGTATGGGAAGTCTATTACATAGCATGGGCAGTCTCTAGGTTATGAACCTGTCCCTCCAGCATGTTCTGTTGATTGTGGTAATGAGGTTGAGGTCTCTGGAGTGTGTGGTGTTGAGGGATTGGGATTTCTTTAGATATAAATTTCTAAGACAGCTGGGTAAGACATGGCTTTGTAAGTCAAGCAGAGATCACCTCTAAGTAGGCGATATGAGACACATAGCAGGATAAATCTAAGAATTTCCTCCAAAGACTAAAATGAATTAAAGAAAAATCAGAAAAAATGTGTTTTTACTTTCACATAAAAATTAGTAGCATTAAATAATGAATATACATCACATGGAAATATAAGCAACAAAAATTGTGCAAGGAGACCAAGGCATGAGTAAATGAGATTTAATGTTTCCACCTGTACTTTAACAGTGCAAATAAATATGAGGGCATCTTATCAGACTACATGCAAATATAATCCTATAGCACAACTGCCAGTGTTTAAAATGCAAGACATGGTCTGTTGGCATGATGGCCTTTGTTATATCCAAATAACTCATTTTAAAACTGATTTTACATTTTATATGCAACACTGCAGTGCATAGATGTATTTTGTACCTCAGTGAAAAGCAACACATTGTGATCACATTTCTGATTTGTTTTGGTGTTCTAATGCATACGTTTTCTTTCCCACAATTAAACATTGTATTAAATGTAAAATGTTGAGATCTTAAACTTATGAATCAGTGAAAAATAAGTCACTGTTATTTGAACAAAAGGTACAAGTTATCATGCACTCTAATTATTTTGCCTTGCATTCATTTTGTGCTTCACCACTATCATGCTTGCCAGCAGAATTGTAAGAGAGAATTTCTCTGGAGTACATCTTTTGTGCACAATGGCTTATGAAGTTAAAATTGTATTACATGTAAGTTGGCTTGACCTGACGGACTCTTATCTGGCATACCCAAGCAGTAAGGGCAAAGTTGAAGTTTATACCCAAACAATTTGGAGTAGCCATTCTATCTACTGCCTTGTGATATGCAGCAAGGAACCTAAGGAATAAAATAAACTCATATAGTTAGACCAAGATGAAAATTAAAACACAAAGAGAGAGTAATTAAGCATTAGGTGCAAGTATCAAATCACTAAGATGTGAGTCACCAAAACTACTGTGGCACTGTCTGAAAAATAAGCACTAAACAGGGAGTTAGGGAGTAGTGAGTCTGGACTAGAACAGCAAGTATTTAAGCTGAATTTGGAAGATGATGTGGGGTGACCCTGGATAACAAATCCGGAACATGATTTGGTGAAGGAGGTAACCTTATTGAACAGTGAACTTGAAATCCATAGCAAGAGCCTCATCATGAGCAAAATCAATGAACATACATTAGGAGTCGAGGTGGAATGACCATGTGAAACAATTAACATGCAACATATATTTGGGAAGTGCGGTGGTCATGACGAGCTGCAATCACTGGGAAAACAATTGGAAGCTAGTTGCTACCCTGGACAATAATCACTTGACGAAATTAAAGGGGTGGGAAAGGAGTTCCTGAGCAATAAAGAATGAGCATAAATTGTGTGAAGTTGTATTACAACAACAGTGCAGCTGATTATGAGTTAACAAATCATGCATGCTATATGGTGCAGAAAACTTAATATCCTTGTCATTTAGTAATGTAGCAATGAAATGTTCTCCAATATAAATACAGACTCATGACATTTAAAGCAAGCAACACTCAGGCAAAATCAGATCAATCCAATTTCAGTCTGCCTCATGGCATTTAAAGGGCTATTGTGCAACTTCTTTAGAAAAGGTGATTTTATAGACAGTGAACAAAATGATGTTTCCTGTGTGAAATTGCACTTTGGCAATCAAGCCTAGCCCATAGGATTTCCGTGGCATCATATCACCCAACCTTAGTTCCCAGTGTCTCTGTCGAGTAGGGCCACTGGAGTGATCCCCGGGGTGAATTTTCTATTTCCCATCCACTCATCAAGATTTCTCTTGAAGAGGGCCAGTGAGGTGTTCTGTTTGACATGTATGGCAAGTCTATTCCATAGCATGGGCAGTCTCTGGGTTATGAACCTGTCCCTCCAGTTTGTTCTGTTGATTGTGGTAATGAGGTTGAGGTATCTGGAGCATGTGGAGAGGAGGGATTGGGATTTCTTTAGATGTAACATTTCTAATAGAGCTGGGTCAGACATGCCTTGGTAAGACAAGCAGAGATCGCCTCTAAGTAGGTGATATGAGACAGAGAATAGTTGGAGTTTTTTGAGTTTGGCCATATAGGACAAGTGTTTAAGGCCTAGGATCCTCTTTGTGAGGTAATTTTGCGGCCTCTCCAGTTATTGCAGGTGTCTAGTGAGGTACATATCAAATGGGGCATTGTACTCGATGATTGGCTTAATGAGGGAAGAGTAGAGGGAGACAATGACCTCCTTCTTCCTGGATGCAAAACTCTTAGTAATGAGATGTGCCACATAGAAGGACTTTCTGACCACAGTGGTAATGTGGTGGTCAAAAGAGAGGTTGCTGACAATCTGTTTTTCCAGATCTCTTATAACGCCTTCTGTGTTCAGTGGACTACCATCGATGTGGGAATTCATGAGAACTGGGTTTTTCCCAAAGGGAATGATGACACATTTTTTTGGCATTGAGCTTAAGACCATGCTTCTGACACCAGTCGTTGGTCTCAGTGAGGCCTTTCTTTAGGATGACAACATCACTTGGGGAGTTATTGTTATTGAGACGGGGTCCCATGGTTGGAATGGGACATATCTGGGGCAACAGTATTACATTTCAATAATGTTTTCAGAAGGCGTTCACCAGATGAAACACAACAATGCTTAATAACATTTTATTTTTTCAGACACATCATATTAAGTGACAACATAAAATATAAGAGATTGCAGAGATAGAGTTTTCAAATGGAGTAGACAATACTGATATTTCATAAAAAATGCAAGGAGATATCCCAAAATTAAACAGGCCCATAACACTGGTAGTAGTAATGATTTGAAAAAAAATGTTTCACAATATAGTTGGCAGTTGGCACAGAGGTTAAGTTTGTGAGCTGTAGTTCTTGTGATAGAGAGTTTTGTTCCTTAAGCTGTCATTTGCTTTTTGTGTGCCCTTGACCAAGTCACTTCACTAAACATTGTTCCTGGGTTGACCCTGGAAAGGGACTGAGTGTCCAGTAGGCCTATCTAGTTAACAAATACGTTTGCTAATATGTTTACTTTAAAGGGCAATATCATACTATTCCATAAAACAACATAGACAACATTTTATAGATTTGTTATAAAAAGCTTACATTTTAATAAATTATTTAGAAATATTTGTTTGATTATGCCTAATAAATCATAAAAAATAGTCATCAGATTACATGTAAACTCATAACTTTTTTTAAGTTTAGTAATACTTTCAATGAAGATTTTCAAACTATCAGCTTATGGGTTTATATCAAGTCTGAAGCTACATTGCGGAGGGCCATCTTAACAATTGAGTTTCTTGCCTATTTGTGAACTGATCCACTCTTACAGCAGAAATGAGCAATAAGGGAGGTTCCATAAACTGAATTTTGCACATTTGATTTAAAAATGTTGAACTTTATGAAAGTTATAAGGATTTTTTTGCCAATTTGAACAAAGATTCATAACCTTTGTGGTAATACTTTGAGGCATGGCTTTCAGAATACTTATTTTAGAAACATATGTCTTGAAATCTAAATTGCCATGATGCACTTCCTTTTTAAACATGAGTTTGCTATTTATGTGCAAAACAACTGTTGTGCAACATGACCACACAATAACATTGAAATAGGTCATGAGGTGAGGACTTACAGGTGCTACACAGAAAACGTGGCTTCAGAATATTTATTTTTAAATAATATATTTAAAAATAAAAATAATAAAATATTTTTATTTTATTTTTGTAAATATTACTTAAGTTCTTTATAATTTCTGTGTTTGCTAGTTCATTAATTGTATGCACCATCTTCATCTGTACTTCTTTATTCTTGTATTTTGCATTCTTGTATTCCTGTATTTTGCATTTTCTATTTTGTATTTTTTTTACTATCTTGTTTTACCATGTTTACTCTCTAATTTGGAGCTTTTCTTCCCAGGTGTGCATTGAAAACGGGCTCCTCATGGCGCAATGGG
Source organism: Protopterus annectens (assembly GCF_019279795.1). Lineage (NCBI taxonomy): Eukaryota > Metazoa > Chordata > Ceratodontiformes > Protopteridae > Protopterus > Protopterus annectens. The sequence goes on from NC_056726.1 coordinate 1,363,323,177, forward strand.
CCATCCTGGTAAACAAACTGCAAATAAAAAAATAAATAAATAAAATTAAAAGAAATGAAGAAATTATCATTTCTCAAATTCCTATAGGAAACTACAGAAAGTAAGTGTTGCTCTCCTACTTTGGACACAATAGAAGAGTCTTCGTGGGTTCTGTTTAAGCAGCTTTATTTTATACAAATGCATCACAACAGAAGTTAACTGACTTTAACTCAAGTAACTTATATACAAACTAACTGCTGCAATCATGCATGCTTACTCTATGGCTGAACTCTCAAAATAGCACTAGTAATGGCACTTGCTAGACATTTATACATGCATGTTGCATTTTTGAGATGCTTCTTAAAGGTACAGTACACAGCACATGCACCTTGATCTACATCCTCCCTCTTGAAGAAATAAAACATGCAATGTTATGAATCTATTTGGCATGCAGATATCACAGACAGTCTTCTCTCATGCATTGGTACAGGATAAAATACATATATACATAGTTAAGTTCAAGTTGCTGCATACTTCATACTGGACCTAGATACTTATCCATAACTTGTGACGTAAAATTGGGATTTGGGCTTAGTAACTGGAATTGTCTCTGTACAATGTTTGAGTCTAGAATTATCTGGAACATCTTCAGGAATGGAATCAGAGGTAAGAACACACTCTGGAATAGAAACAATGTTTGGTTCACTCTGAGATCTAGAGTCGGTGTCACTATAATAATGTTGTGATGATGATTCTGGTACAAGAAGTAGATGTCTGCAATTTCTCTTGTACTCCACACACTCGGATTCTACAAGGGAGGATCTCGGCTCAGTACAAATTCTGGTAAACTGACCAATCTGGCTGAAACCTTTCACTGTATTCTAACTGTCTCTACTTCCCCAATGGGTGAAGAAATCTGCTCATTTTATCATAACTGGACTTCTGAATGGAACACTTCTTGAATAGTTGAGCCTTTATGGTTCTATCATTTTTGGCTTTAGGCTTCAATAAACTGGAACTAATAGGTAGTGTCATTCTGGTTTGCCTTGAAAGAAGTCTTTGAGCAGGTGAGCCAAGAATATTGCACAGGGTATGTTTCTGAGATTAAGTAAATTCAAAAATACATCGGTATTGCCACCCTTTGACCTTTTAAGTAATTGCTTTGTACTCTGCACTGCATTTTCAGCTAGTCCATTTAACTGTGGATATTCAGGACTGCTAGTAACATGTACAAAGTCCCATTCTCTTGCAAACTTCTGAAACAACTGACTATTAAATTTAGTACCATTGTCATAAATAACTTTGTGTGGACTGAGAAATTAAATTTCAATTTAGTGATTGCAGTAGATGTCAGGTTAGGTAATAAGTCAATCTCAAACCAGTTCAAATAAGAGTCTACCAATACCAAGTAGTGTTGACTGCTCCACTGAAAAATATCAGTGGCTACTGTCAACCATGGTAGTTCAGGAACTGGACTTAGCTGAAGTGGTTCTCTTTGCAGATGCGGTCTAGTACTATTACATACTGAACAAAAAGAAAGTACTTTATCAATGTTGTTCAGTAATGAAGGCCAAAATATTAATTCTCTTACTCTTGTCTTAGTGGATGCAGAACCTGGGTGACCACGATGCAAAATCTGGATATATTCTTGTTGTAAGGAAGGTGGAACAACAACTTTAAGACCTTTGAAAATAATGCCATCTTCCATCAACATTTCATCTCTGTAAGGAAAATATGTTTGCACTTCAGGTGGTACACTTGATTGCTTTGATGGTCATCCAACATTAATGTATTGATTTGAGCTTTTGCAAAATTGGATCAGTCTTAGTGTGATCTCATAACTCATCAAGCCTAGTGGTAGAAAAATTATGCACTGTCATCATGTCAAAGTCAAAATTCTCTGCGTCAAGCCGTTCCGTCATATTTCAGGGTGATCTGGATAAGGTATCAGCCAGATAGAATAATTTGCCTCTCGTATGGAGCAATTTGTGATTTTATGGATCTTTATCAGTAACTCCTATAAATAAAAAAAACCCCAGCGCTCTCTTCTCCAGCCCTAAAACCCCCTTAATAGACTAACCCATCAGTTACTGGTTCCACAAGCCTCAACCTATAACAACAAATCCAGCCCTGGTTCTACCATTCAAGCTTACCTCACACAAAACAATATTAGAGGAGTTCCACAAGGTTTCATTAGCCAGCGACTCGGCCTTCTTCATTCTGAAGCCACCGAACTCCTCTCTTCAAGATTGACAATTCTATAATATGTTCACTAACTGAACCCACCTCAATACTCAGATGATGCTCTAATAAACTACTAAAATCAGTCTCTAGCTTCACCAAATAACTAACCCAGTGCCAGCTTCACCAAAAACCAAATACTTGAAAACGACCCCAACCATCTCTCTCTCCTTAAAACCAAACCATCTCCATGACCCTTTAGGACCATCATCCAATGTAACACCTGAACAGCTATTAGGAAATGATATAATCATCAACCCCCAACAGATTTGATATACATATCAACCAAGCCATTGAACAATGGCAACAATTTGATGGGACCATAAACTTGGGCCCCTATATAGAAGTAAAACTTTCCTTACCCAATACTCAGAGCTATATACACCTTCCTAACCCACACAGCCCCTAGCCTGATTCACTCTCCTCTCTATGCCTGACCCCTAAATGCTCTCATCCTCCCTCCTCAAACTCTTGCCTCACTCGTTACAACCTATAATCACATTACTACCTACAGAACAGGAAAAACTAAACACCCTACAGCACTGTAAACTTCTTCAACTTCCAGTCCCCTTCTACTGCCTTTCTTCTCAGCTTCCAACCAATAAATCTAAAAACTAAAAACTTAAACCAACCCTACTCCAATACACGCTGTCTTTAAAGCTGTCTTGACTCTCTCAAATCTAACCCCTCTCAGCAACCCAACTAAATCTCAACCTAGGTGGTGTAAATCTCTCCATATGTGGCTGGTAAAATCATGTTTCTCACGCTCAAAACTCATCCTCTCCCAATTCTAAAAATAGTCTCAACTTCTCTAAGTCAATTCAAAAAACTCTAGACTCACTGGCAATCAGCTCCTAGCCTGTGCCATTATCAACTAACATATATGCAACTATAAATAAAAATAAGCACAACTAGCTGAGTGATACTTTGATTTGTGTACTGAATTAATATCTATCCTACTGTACTCTGCTAATATGTTATACCTATTATTTATGTATGTTAATATTAGTATAATCCTATAGTAGTAGTATAAAATAGTAATGTACTTGTACTTATATAAATAACCTATTTTTTTGTTAAGTTCTTTCTCTCAAATTTTACTCACCATCATAACTATTGTAACTCTTTTAGACTTTTCTCCCCAGGCCTCCGCTGAAAAAGGACATGTATCCAGTCGGACCATCCCGGTTAACAAATGTAAAATAAATAAAATATAAATAAAATAAAATAAATTTGAAGTTATACTTTTCTAATTTGACCATCATTCTTTGTAATCTCACTAGAGCTGAATGCATACGCTTCTTTAGAATAGTAAATAGAGGCTGGGGTCAGTTTTAATCTGAAATAGCTTGACCATAAATATAACCATGAAACTTGGAAGATGCAAATACTATTGCCAAAAGTTCTTTCTCAGTTTGAGCATATGGCATCTCAATTTGGGTAAGTGTTCTAGATGCATAGGCTACTGGTCTACCTTCTTGAAGTATAACTGCACCAAAACCAAATTTTGAAGCACCACAGGAAGGAATGATTGGTTTATTCACGTAGTAGTATCTTAATGTAGGTGGGGTGGCAATTTTCTGCTTAAGGTCTTCAAATACCTTCTGGTGATGTTCTAACCATGACCTTGCAACATTTTTGCATGTTAGCTCTCTTAAAGATGCTGTCAACTCACTGAAATCTGGTATAAACTTGCCTGAATAATTGACCATGCCTAGAAAACATTATAGAGCTTGCACATTGTCTGGTGCTGATATTTCAAGTATAGCTGCTTGCTTGGTCGGGTCTGGTCTCAAGCCAGTACTGGTAAATAAATGACCTACATATGCAACTTCTGGTAGCCTGAATTTGCACTTCAGAGGATTGAGCTTCAAGTTTACTTCGTGTACTCTGCCTAGAACTCTCTTTAGGTTTATGTCAGGCTCTGCTTCTCCACTGCCTCCAACCAATAAATCATCTACTATTATGGCACAAGGATAACCCAAAAAAATTTCCTCCATTGAATGCTGGAAGACTTCACTTGCAGAATTTATTCTAATTGGCATCCTTAGGAATCTGTATCTGCCAAATGGAGTACCAAAAGTGGTTATGAATGAGGATTTCTGATCAAGCATCACTTGCCAAAATTAACTCTTTGCATACAAAACAGAAAAAAAACAGTGACATTCAGTATTAGGGCTGTGACCTCTTCAACTGTGCGCATTGGATGATATGGTTTCTTCAATGCTTTGTTCAAATCTCTTGTTCAATGCATATTCTGATTTTGGCTAAGCCTTTTTTTGTGAGTTGCTACCATAGACGACACCCATTCAGTTGGTTCTGTAACTGGACAAATCACACCTTGCTGCACCATTTTATCCAACTGAGCCTTGACTTTGTCCTGCATAGCTATCAGAACTCTTCTTGCTGGTCTAACTACTGGAGTGATCTCTGGGTCTAACTTCATGGAATACACAACTAGAAGTATGCCCAACTTGTCTTCAAAATCATTGGCATACTTTGAGAAAATGGCTTAAGAAAATTTGGAACTAGGTGATGCACTTATGTGATTAACTTCTTTGGAAAGCAGATTCATTCTCAAGCTATCTTTGAGACCCAATAAAGACTGCACTGGTCTTCAAACTACATAGAATAACAAGTTGTAATAGCTCTTGGCCAAATAACATGAAAGCATCACTGAGGCTTCGGTTTTAATTTCTTTACCTCCATAATCAACAAGTTTCACACTACTGGCCACACTGAGTTGCTCATTAGCTCTCACTTTAGCAACTGTGTCTGCTGATATAACATTACACTTTGAACCAGTGTCTACTTTAAGCTCTGTGAATTTACCATTGATCTGGACAGTACAAAACACAGCTCTCTGCCAATAAATTCACTGCATCAACTTTTTCACCAATAACTGATACACCATCCACATGAAAAGCTGACTGTTGAATTTCTACTTGATCAACTTGCTTTTTTGTGTGAACTTTCTTTACAACTGTGTGAGCGTTACTTGATTTGCAAAACTTTTGAAAATGGTTCCATTTTTTACACTTGTGACATTGCTGACTGAAAGCTAAGCATTCCTCTCTTTCAGACTCATGATTGCACCACAATTGCAACAGTTATCAATAAAGCTGATGTAGGTTTTGGTGATTAACACTTGTAGTGCACTGAGGAGCTAGCCTTAGAACATGCTGGAAAGCTACATCTCCTTCCAGGAAACCCCATAGTAACTGTAGCTGACAAGTGCTTATGCCTACTTCTGTTTGCCATGTGTTGCATACTATCTGCACTTGCTTTAGAGCCTGCTGAAACCATGCTCTTATCACTCGCAAGCATACTTGTGTGTTTTTCTGTCACCTCATGGATTTGACAAATCTCTGTGGCCTTACTCAATTTTAAATCACTGTCACACAGCAAGATCTTTCTCACAGCAGCACTATTGATACCACACATGAGTCTGTCCTTTATTAACTAGTCTTTTAAATCACCAAACTGGCACAAGTTAGCTTTGTTTCTCAGGTCAGTTATATAAGCTGCAAAAGTATCCCATAGTTTCAGATCTCTCGTGTAAAACAAATGCCTCTCTAATGTAATATTTGTCTGGAGGTTACACATTTCTCTGAACTTACACTTCAAACACTCTGGGTCTTCCCTTGATTTAGCCTGTACAACAATATGATGATTTTCACCTTCTCCGGCATATAATGCTGGTGCATACACAAATGAATGCTCTCTTTCTATGGCCTCTGACCCAGCTAGGTTTAACAAAATGAATAGCGTGGTGCATGCATCTTTATCAGAATAAGCTGCTTGTATAAAATATCATACTCTTGCTCAAATATTCTCCAATTCTCTTCTATATTCTGATCAAACACAAGTGGTAAGGGCTTTTGAAATCCATTTGCCATATTAACACATACCAGTGAAGGGTTTTTGCAAATAAGTGCAACACATACACATATACATAACCCAGAAATTTATGCCAGTACTTATACTTTGCCCTTATACTTTGTGCTTCTGAAATTATGCTCATGGGCTTTTTGAAACTATGCTATTGGGCATACTCTGAGAAATAACTCTCTCGGGCACTGTAACACCTTTGAATTTGTTGCATTCCAAAATAATTTATCATCATTTTAAGAAACATTTCAAATGACTTCATGATGTGAATGAACTGGGCAAGAGAAAGTTAAAGTCAATAACGTTTCAAAGTAATTGCACTTTGCAAATAAACTGTATACAGCACACTAACATTTCCCCAAAATGGTGGTAGCTTGCTAGGCAACTACTCTTTATGTATGAGAAACACTGTAATGGTGGCACTTTGCAAACAGACACACCAGCACAAAAAAAATTTCGAAATGGCTATACTTTGACTGTACTTCACAAAGTAGTTGCACTTTGCACACAAATAAACTCTTCGGAATGCATGCACAGTAATAAGCACACACTTTAAGCACTTTTACACACTTTGAGAAACTTCAAACGGGTCTATATCATATGAGCGAATCACACAAATTGCGAATGCTCATAGTATCCAACGTACTGGACCTTGAAGTGCTTTTTCTGAGATTGCGGTACAGTGAAGAATGGGATATTTGCCCTTTCCTTGCTGTAGTGTGATCTCGGAGTTGTTATATATATTTAGTGGGGGTGAAGGGGGTGCATTCCCCCACAATAGGAAATTCGAGGTCCAGTACATTCGATATTATGAGTGCTCACAATTTGTGCAATTCGCTCATATGATATAGACCCAGTTCAAATAACTCTTGTCATGCCCTTGATAAAATATGAAGTTATAGTTATGCCAAAACACAATGCTTTGCCAAAAAACATGCAGTCACCTTGCTTTATTTATGCTAAGTGTGGCCTTTTTGTCCTCATTATATTTGTTTGGCTCGTTTAATCTCTTTTAATCTATTTTCATGCTTATTGTACTTTTCTTGTGCTCATTTTACTCTAAACATACCCGTTTTGCCATAAACATGCCCATTTCTGCTTTAAACATATTTGTTTTTACTTTAGACATGCTTGTTTTGCTTTAAACATGCTCGTTTTTGTCAAACATCTTATTTTAAACATTTTCCTTAGTTAATAAACGTGCACTCTGACTACAATAAGGTCATACATTTGTTAGTAAGTTTCCAGTAGAAGAAAAAGACACAGCTGCAGATTTTGCATAAGGTATATATAGGGTCAAGCATATGCCAGCTAATGTTCCTGCAAAGAGAGAATCAGTTAGAGGTATTAGAGAGCTTATTTTATTTATTTTAATTTTAAAAACACATTTCTGTATTATGAAACAGGCATTATTCAAGGAGTTGAATCATACTGAGTGGAAGTGGCAAACACTGAAAAAACTGAGAAGGTGTTTATTCATAGGATCGCAGGATCATAAGAAATTACTAGGCTATCAATTTGGAGGCCATTTTAAGTCTAGCCGTTTAACCCGATGTAGTAACATAAAAGTACTAGTCAATACCAAAGATTACATTTAGTGATGACTGCCCATGTCCAGGAGGGTTGTGGGCACTATCCCTGGTAAGAATTTATGGTGCCCCATCTACTCCTCCAGGTTCCTCTTGAACAGTGTCATAGAGGTGCTCTGTTTAACATGAACTGGTAGCCTGTTCCAAAGATGTAGCAGTCACTGGGAAATAAATCTGTCTCTCCAGCATGTCCTATTTAAGACACAGGCCATATTTAAGTCCCTGGAATGGGTAGCCCTGGACACATTTGATTTACGGATATGCAATATGTTCATTAGCTTTTGGTCTTGGGCTGCTCTGTAGGCCAGGCATAAGTCTCCCCTAAGAAGTTTATACGGTATAGAGTATATTGACAGGGACTTTAGTCGGTCCATGTAAGTCACATGCTGGAGGCCCTTGATATTCTTTGTTAGAAACCTCTGAGGTATCTCTAATTGCTGCATGTTCTTAGTAAGGTACTTACTGACATACCTCTCAACTGTACAGATTTTTGCAGAATGTACAGATTTTTGCCTCATATTTTTTTCCCATTTTTTCATAAAAGTGTGGTTTTCAGACAGACATTTTTGACAGACATTTGAATTTCAGACTTCATAACCTTCAGAAAATTCCTGTTAATGCAAAATCTGGTATTCTATCAACATTCTTAATTTGTAAGAGCAATATTTAAAAATTGTCCCTATTTTTGGGCCTTTGTCCCACTTTTATTTATGGTTTTGTCCAGATTTTTTGCTGTAAGAGGTTGAGAGGTTTGCATACTGAATGGGACGTTATACTCATTTATGGGTTGAATAAGGTCATGGTCAACCTGTGATCCCAGGTCCCTTAACACTTCATGGGTACTTAGGGTATTGTTGTTGATTAGATAGTGTGAAGGGACATTATTTGTGCTGAATGGAATGATGATGCTTTTCTTTGCATTCAGTTGTGCATTTGTGTATTTTATTAATTTATTGGTTTGTTTCCTAGTTTGTACAGAAAAAGATCCACATTTTCTGTAAGATATGCAGTAAAAAGGGGCTGTTTCCATGATGTGGTAATTTGTGATTTAGGGACACATTAGCTGCTATGAAGAAAGACCTCATTATTGGCTAGTTTGCATGCCTCTGAATGTCTTTTAATTACCATGCATGTAGGACAGCACTTTCCTGTGGTAGTTAGCACTGGAGGCCTATGCATTGCTTTAGCACAGGTACCCCATGTACAGTCCCCCCCCCCACACACACATACACTACATACCACATCCCTGTTGTCAGAACATCCCCTCGCCCTCATAACTCACAAACTGTTGCAGGCTTGAATAATGCTTGAGATCCTCATTATATTATAAAAAAAGAAAAAAACTTGCTGGACTAACTTACTAGTTTGTGGAAAGAGTTAATGTTACTCTTTCCTGTGCTATGGGTCAAGGTTTCAAATTCCACCAGAGGTCATAAATCATGAGTTCATGTTGGTGTGGTGGATTTGTCATAATGGTTAAGGTCTTCACCTCACAGATAAAAAGTACAGTTTTTATTTTGATCACAGACTATTATTAGCTAAGCTTAAAATGACTCTTCAGGGCAGTTAGCCTAGTGTTCACCTATGAAGCTATGAATCATACTAAACAATCAATCTACAGATCATTACATGCCTAGCCATTAACAAGAGAGTGACCAAGACTGAGAATCAAACTCTGCCCTGCACTTTGTATCTGTAAGGGAAGCACCTTAACAATTAGGCCAACACCAGCTTTAAGATTTTTTTCTGTTTTTTTTTAGCTCTTAATCAATGCTATCCTTTGTGTTGGGGGGTGCAGATGCCTAATATTCTCTGTGGGAAATGGGTAGGTGCAGGGTTTGAATCTTTTTAATGCTTTTAAAGCATGCTATTTATAGTATCCTTGGTGTCTGACACTTCCCTCTGATCCACATTATATTTAAGAGGTATCCCTAGTGGGTATTATTTCCCCAGTCCACAACTTTGTTAAGAGCCCTTAAGGCATGATGTAAATGTTTGCACTAGTGGCTAGTTTCCCCCCAACCCTTGTCTTTGCTAAGTGATTTTTAAGGCACAAAGTAAATGTCATTCACAACTCCCTTTCAGTCCCATTCATGGACACACTAACCCATTCTCACACACACAAACACACACACACACACACACACACACACACACACACACACACACACACACACACACAACTCCCTTCCAGTTCCACTCATGGACACACTAACCTATTCCCATACACACACACGCACACACCGGTAACCTACCCTTTCTCTAACCCCCACACTGTAACATCCCTAGCACATACACCCTCACACATACAGCCTGCCACAAATGCATGCACCACATGCACACACACACACCCACACATACCCATACACACACACACACACACACACACACACACACACACACACACACACACACACACACACACACACACACACACACACATGCACAGACACAACATTACCTATCTAATAAACTCCCTGGCACTTACATCTACTCTATGAGTGAACATGACCCTTTGGATATGTTCATTACAATGTGCAGCAATGAGCAACCAAGAGAGGCCATATTAATTTATACAGCTAAACAATCCTCTGAATTGCTCAGTTGAGTAAATGCCTTACTTCAGGCCATCCCATGGAAAGAGCACATGGCTAATTAGCATATGTCTGTCTCTTGGAATACATCATTAGTATTTAACATGGACTCAGGGAGAGCCCAGTATAGCACTGCATGTCTTTTGTGTCTCAGTATAGTAGTAGGCCTGTCTCTGGATCAGAAATGGCTACTGTGAAGGGAAACTCCATTGTAGCAGCTATCCTGAATATAATTACTCTGAATCAGAAATAGTTAGCATAGTAACCTTTCTGAACCATTCCCACTGCAACAGATATCCTGAATGTAAATACTTGCTTCTGGAGGGCTAGGTATCCCAGTATGTTTTTGTTTGAAGTGGAAGGGTATGTTGTGTAGGTTTTAAATACTATGGATAGTCAGGGACAGTTTCTATTTATCATTGTTTATGCCATGTACACCTTATGTATCTGTTTATTACCTATGACATCTTTGCATAATATTTATATTTGTTTTCATTAGGTCATTTTGGTGTCTCGACATTGTTAGGAGTTGGTTTATCTAACCAAAGATTTATCACGTAATGACTGTTAAAGCATAAGAAACAAAATGAGTATTTGTCTGTGATAATGCACTTCAGTGACTATATAAATCATTGTTTGCTGTCTGTTACACATATTTTCTTGTTTTCATTTATATTTTAATAACTAAATGAACTATGTAAAATTGAGAATCCTCAAATAAAATGGCATCGTTGGAGACTAACAATATACTCTCCGAGTCCATATAGAATGAACTGCACTACAAATGGTGTAAGTTAACCAAATTAGAACAAAATTGCACCAAACTTACACAGCCCATATGTTTATTGAATAAAACAAACAAACAAAACAAAAGCAAACATAAGCACTTTCACGACTACTGCTGTCACTTCATCAGCGCTTACGTTTGCTTTTGTTTTGTTTGTTTGTTTTATTCAATACACGTCTGGGCCATGTAAGTTTGGTGCAGTTTTGTTTTAATTTGGTTAGTTTTCATTTTTCTGCACCTCTCTGTACCCTGAGCAATTTTTTAGTTATTAAATGGTGTAAGTTTTTTGTTAACCCATATACAGACATGTAGTATTTACATGGACTGTACCAATATCAGGTCACCTATACACTGTTCCATGGTATCAGCTGAAACCCTTGACAATGATAAAGAATATTATGACAGCCACTTGTTTTGCAAGTTATATAGCTTGAGAAATAACTTGTCCTCATTGTTAATTGTGAAAACAGGCACCAGTTTCATGTTTCTGCAAGCATTTGGAGAAATTGCATCTAGAAATGAACTGGTAGATGTATTAGAACTGGCAGTAGTCATAAATGATGCAAATATAGTTTCTATGACATGCAAAGCTGTCAACAACAATGCACAAAAATGTAAGCTTTGATTTTTTAAATACAATATAATATAATCCTGATGTAAACAATCTGCATGTATTGACATTTATCATTTTGAGTTTATATTTATGAAATGTACAGCTGTTTATACTTCAATATTATTCACTATTAACAATATAGCTATTTCTTTAGGCAAACTTATTTAACCTGATGTGTTTAGAAAGAACTCAGTGTTCTAAGATATATTTAGGGTTATAGTTGTGTAACTTTCCACAACTGCCCAGAATAAATGAATAAGTGCCAATATCTTTATTTTAATTAAAAAAATAATCTCAGTTGTGATCCACATAGCAGTATCTGACATAAATGTTTTGCAGTACTTTCCATACAAATGCAAATAACAAACATTTATAGATGAGTGCATTTTCTTTTGCATATACAATACCAAGCTCTTCAGTTTTTTGATATAGAAAGCACATTACTTTTTCATTTCTGTTGATAAGCACTGCCTCTTAAACATTTTTCTTAAAGTTGAAGACTTCTGCCATGACATCACAAAAGCATAGACCCACAATTCCATGTTGTGCTAATTGGGGAAACAGGATACTAGTATATCTAGAAAGGTAAGTTGCGAGCTATGTCTGTTGGGTGAAACATTTTACTTTGAAAATTAACATGTATGATGATTTATGAGGATTTATTACTGATAATTATACTGTAAGTAACTAGCTGTTGTAAAGACGTATGCTGATACTGATAACCAAAAATGCTTTGAAGGTGAATACAATCAATGGGCGGCACAGTGGTGCAGTGGTTAACATTGTCACCTCACAGCAAGAGGTTCTCTGGTTCGATTCTTGGCTGGGGTGCCTTCTGTGTGGAGTTTGCATGTTCTCCCTGTGTTCGCAGGTTTCCTCCGGTTTCCTCCCACATTCCAAAGACATGCATCTGGAGCATTTCTCCCCGGGCCTCCGCTGAAAACAGGCTCTGTGGAACCTAGTCGGACATTCCCGGTCAACAAATGATAAATAAAATAAAAATAAAATGGCAATAACTACATGAACATCATTTTGTGGGCATGGTCCTAAAAGAAGAATAGATTTGACAGTGACATTGAAATAAAAAAAATAACCGTTTTAACAACCAAATGGAATGTATACATTTATTATGTGTAGATTTAATAACAAAGGTCCTTTGATTGATTTGTCTAACCTAGACACTGGGCTGGATTCAATCAGATTCTCTACACCAACACTAAGGTGTCAGTGCTGGTTCATCTGTTAGCATACTAGAGAGAATCACTGATTTGAATACATGGCAAAGTGTCACACAGAAATGATTGTGACTTTGCTAGTGAAACTGCTGTCTGTAATATGGTCTCCACAAGGGAAAAAAACAGAGGTATATTGGTCTCTGAATCAGAAAGGCTTACTGAATTGTGAAAAACCCTTCTATGGGAAGGCCTTCACTTCATGGTAAGCCTTTCTGAATTCCATGAACAATGTTGCCTATTAAAAAAGACCGTTACTGCAGCAGTACAGTTGTTGTCTATGTGATAATAAGCTCAAATTGTAATTATTATTACACTGGAAAAAAACATCAGAAAACTTCAAAATAATCTTGAGCATATTTATGCCATAAAAATACATTATAGAAACATTCATTAGTATACAGACAGTTTGAGAACTTTTTTTCAGTGCTTACTCAAATCAAGAATTAAAGTCTTTGATGTTAATCTTCCAACTCACTGACTTCTCTCAACAAAACAATGTATACAGTGCACAAATGCCATAACAAAGCACCAGAAGAAATGTGCTCTTTTACAGAAACTACAGTGCAGAAATAATGCAAAATCAAATACTGATAAAGTAAACAGAGTTGGATGAACATATTTTCTTTTTGGAACTGAGGGTTTGATTAAAAGAAAGACATTTGCAACAGATAAGTAAGCTTGAAACCCCTGCCTTTGTTCAGACTCCAGGTTACACTGTTTATTAATTTATTTACATTTGTTTACCAGGAAATTCAACCTGAACACAGGTCCTTTTTCCGTGGAGGCCCGAGGAGAAAAGCTCCACAGAACAATAAATGAGCAGCAGAGTACAGGAAGAACAATCGAATATGCATACAATAGCAAATAATACTGCAGCAAACATTAGCTATACATACAATATGAAACATAGTAATGAACAGATATACCAATAGCTAGCTAGTGGCTAGGAATAAAGGTAGGATGTATATACAGATAGTACTAAGCTCAAACGGATACTGTTCTAAACTCATAAATCTAAATCTTATATACAAATATTGCACTAAACTCAAACAGATATAAAGCAGATACTCCACATTAAGGTGGAACAAGCTAGAAGGGCTAATGGGATGGAAGGGGAAGATAGAGGAGTAAGAGAGGAGACTGAGTGACTAGTATATGTGGTAGTGAGAGGAAGCTAGGTGCAAGTCAGTTGGATATGTATTTGGAGTTGAGATGAAGTGAGGTGGGTAATCATGTTATAACAGGTCTGAAAGATTGAGTGAGGAGGGAAAGGGAGGGTAAAGGGTGAGCCAGAGCCTGCAGAGGAAGGAATGCAATGATCAGATGGTGTGAAGCAGGGTGGCTATGGGAGGAGAGAGGAAGGGGAGGTAAAAGGAGGGTTACTAGTCAGGATTGGTGCATGGGCATAACCAGAGACTTCTTAAGTGAGATTTTAGTGCAGTCTTGATGCGATTGCAAGAAGGTAGTATGGTTATGGGGGTGGGGATGAGATTGTTCCATAATCTGGACATGATGCAGGAGAATAGTGCTTCTCCCTCTCTGAGTTCTTGGGTTTGGTCACTAGAAGTAGATTTTTGCTGCTGGAGCATAGTGATCTAGTGGAGCAGTAGGGCTGGAGAAGGTTTTGAAGGGATGGGATTTTAAGTGGATGGTTTACTAACTTGTGGGCAAAAGAGAGTTGATTCAGGTAAAGAAGTTGAGGGAGTTCAAGCCAGTCAAGTTCTTTAAGTGAGATACAGTGGTGGCTGCGATAAGATGCACCAGTGGCAAACATAGTAATTTTATTGTAGCAAGCCTTGAGCTTGTTTAGGTATGTTTGTCTAAGGTAGGTAAGTATAAGAAAGGCATAGCGTAAAGTGGAGATTAGGTGGGAATTAGCAGCAGAAATTCTGGCTGTCTTGGTGAGGAATTGTTTGTTTCTGTACAATGCACCTTGGTTTTTGTGAACCTTTTTTATGGTAAGAAAAATGCAAGTGTCAAATCTGAGATTGTTATCAATCTCAACACCAAGTTTGGTCTTTTCTGTTGGGGAGATGACAGCATTGTCTTTGGCTAGAATATTAAAGTGGGGGATAATTGGGTTAGATTTAGTGGGTTGGAAGATAAGGAGTTTAGTCTTGCTCAGGTTAAGTAATAACTGGGTATTATATAGCCAGTTTTCTACATATGAAAAGGTTTTCTGTGTGATCTTGTGAAGTTCAGGTATAGTTGGGGCTATGTCATCTCCGTACTGTATAAGAGAAGAGTGCTTGATGGCTGTAAATAGATCATTGGTGAAGAGTGAGAATAGTAGTGGACCATGGATGGAGCCTTGGGGAACACAAGTGTTACAGGGAGTCGAGGAGATAGGTCATTATGCAAGACAACTGATTGTTGCCAGCCAGTTAGATAGCTGTGAAACCAATCCCTAGCTGATTGGGAAAAGGATAGGTTAGTGAGAACAGAGATTAGCAGTTTGTGTGAGACCATGTCAAAAAACTTGGATAGATCCAGAAATATAGCAGAGGAGAACAGGCCATTATTTTTTATGATGAAGGATAGCTTTAGTGAAAGAGAGCAAGGTAGTAGTAGTGCTGTGGTATGGCCTGAAGCCATGCTGGGTTCTGGAGAGGAGGTTATTAGCTAAAAACTCCAGCTTTACTCCATAGCATCTCTGCCTAACATATAAAGCTATGTCAAACCCAGAGCTGTTGGACATGCTACACCTAAAGAAATCCCAATCCCTCTGAGCTACACACTCTAGGGACCTAAACCTTGTCACCACAATAAACAGGGCATGCTGGAGGGATAGATTCCTGTCCCAGAGACTTCCTATACTCTGGAACAAACTACCCATCTATGTCAAACAAAGTTCTTCATTAGCACTCTTCAAGAAAAATCTTGATGAGTGGATGGGAAATAGGAAATACACCCCGGGGATCACTTCTGTATCTCTGCTGGACAGTGGCACAGGAAAATAACTTTTTTGGGTGGCATAAGCTATGGAACCTAGGCCCTTGGGCCGATAGCCTAGTACCTACCTATGAACCTATGAAGACTTGAGAATGGATGCATTTCTCAAGTATCTTGGAAAGTGGAGAAAGGGTTTAGTGGACGAGCCACCTTTATGGAGGGGAATGATGTGGGATATTTTCCACAGTGTGGGGACATAGCTTTCTGATAAGGATCAATTAATTAAGATAGAGACTGGCTAAGCTAGGACTTCTGCTGCTATTTTTAGGCATTCAGAGGGGAGATTGTCAGCTGCAAGTGTTGCAGGCTTATAGGAGGTAGGTACTGATGAGAAAGAAAAGACTGCGGGCAGAGTATTTGGTTTTGATGTAGGGAGGGTGGGTAGAGGGTTGTGTTGTTTAGTCAAAGACAGAATGGTTTCAGTAAAGTGTTTATTGAATGAGTCAGCAATACTGCTGGAGTGCCTACTTTACCAGGGTGGAGAATGGAGTATATTGTGGATCAAAACTGCTTAAGGCTGTGCTGGGAGGAGTTTAGGGCAGACTCATAATATTGGGTTTTATCTTCTTTTATTTGCTTTTTGACCTTGTTCCACAACTCTAAGAATGACTGTCTAGAGGAGGGGATTTTTGTTAAGCACCAGTGCTCCCATGCCTTAGCTCTGACTTTCATAAGTGCCCTGGTGTTTTTTTGTAGCCAAGAGGAGTACTGTGTTTTGATTCTAGTATTTCTTATGGGGGCATGTGTATTTAGGATGTTTAGGAAGGTGCTATTGAAGAAGTAGATGGCTTCATACAGACTGAGGTACTTTAGTGGTGTCCAGTCATATTTTGAGAGGATTAAAGTTTACCCTATTTCAGATTTGCCTATAGATGATGGGTTTAGCACAATTTAAGTGGTGTCTTAGAAGGAATGTTGGAGTGTGGTCACTGAGGCTGTCTGATAGACAGCCAGCTAAGTATGAGTGAGGGTTTTATTGACTAATATCCAGTCGAGAGTAGTATGTTTATTAGAGTTATTTATCCAGGTAGGTGACTGTATTAGTTGGGAGAAACCATGAAAGTTTAGGTGCTGGGCTGGATGACTGTTACTAGAAGATAGCCAGTTGATATTAAAATCAGCTAGGATTATGGTTTCCCGGGGAAGGGAATGGTTAGCCCAGTTCAGGAGGTTTTCCAGGGGCGAGATGTTTTGGCCAGGTGGGAAGTAGCAACCTATGATGTTGATTGTTTTATTTGGGTTTAGTTTGAGGTTGGCATACAGGATTTCTTCATTTCTAATGTGGGGGGCAGATATGTTTAGGATCTGGATGTTGAGGTGGTGTTTAAACATTAGAGCCACATCCCACCTTTCTTAGATAGTCTATCTGCTCGAAGAATGTTATAACCTGTTGGGAGTATTTCCTCACATTTGATGTGAGGTTTGAGCCAGGTTTTAGTCAGGATGAGAATATCAGGAGAGTATAAGGCTATGTTGGGGTTTAGCTCATGGATTTTATTAGTTATACTTCTGATATTTAGACACATGAACAGGAGGTCAGATGGCTTACTGTTGGATGTTAGTTTTGAAAAGGAGCAGCTATTAAGCAGATTTTTAGGTAAGGAGTTGGTAATGGTAGGACCAGGATTAGGGTGGATATCACTCCTGTGGGCTAATTTAGATAGGGCAGTAAACTTAAGTTTTATAAATCTGGTAATTAACCAGTCATATTTTAGGGATATTTTTTGTTTTAATGTAACAGGTGACTGGTAGTATGGTGGGTGTATTGGGAAAGAGATTGTGATGGTATGACAAGTGTAATTAGTAGGTGGGTGATGGATAGAAGTGAGAGTAAGGGTGCAGTGATAGTGGTGGAGTTTGTCTGTTATGGAGTTCTGGTAGGATGTAAGGTGTGCAAGAAGAGTGCAGGTAAGGAGTGCAAGCACATTAGGTAGTAGCTTGACTGTGTCAGATGAGCAGTTAGATTCAAAGTGGGTGAGGTACTGTGGGTGGCAGAGGAAATACGTTATTAGTATTGTTCTGATTGGTTGCTGGTTATTGGGAGGGGTTAGTGCCTAGACTAAATCTAGATGTAGCGGGGACGGGTGGGATTGGGGGCAGGGTGGGGCAAGAAGTGAGCCCATGCATAGCAAGGGCAAACAGAACAGGGCTTAAACTACTCCAAGCTGTGGATCACCATGTACATTTATCTGAGGTGTGATGCTGGCAAGCTGCAACTGATAAGGCACATTTAAATGTCATTGTTTTCTTAATAGCTATGTAGTTGGGATAAGTGACCTAAGTTAATTACTGTGCCACTCTTAGCAGCTCTTGTGATATAACAGATGTGACAAATACAGGAAAGAAAGTCAAACATAATTATTAAATGACGTCTTTTCTATATGTGAAGTGTTTAGTGTTGGATTACAGGGAAGGCAGTCACCTTTTGGAAAGAAAAACTTGACTTTTGGGTGGAGTTCTCCTTTAAGCATGGAGAATTGGAATTCTCTCTCATGATTGGAAAAATTACACTTCACCATCTAATTCCCAAGCACTTGATCCCCTCCCAACCCTCTGGAAGAAGTGTGTCATGCCTGTGCATTCCTCCCCCTAATTGCCTGGCTCCTCCAATGGTGGGGCTGGTAATCAAAGCCCAATTGCTTGAGCCTCTGTAAGTATTCTGCCCTATTTTGTCATGGAGCCAGGCAGATAAAGAGGGTAGATGGGGATATTTTTTAACTTTGTGTTTATGTTCATGCTTTGAACATCTTAGTATAGGATGTCAGATGGGTATGAGCTACTGCTTAGTTATTCAGAATATTTATTTAACAATGGGTTCAACAGGCTGACGTGTACTAATCGGCAATGATGGAATATAGTGAGTGCAGGGGAAAGGGTTTACACTATTTTAGGTCTGCAGAGAAGTTTTATTAGCACTAATTACCACATTTACTAAAACTGCCATTTTGACTTAATTTACTTCATCAAAAGAAGTGCTACAGCCCTGAGGCCTGGCTTTTCATTTTAATGTTTGATTAACTGCATCAGACAGTGTTGTCACCGGTGATACGAGACTGAATTTCTTGCGTATCAGTCAACAAATCTCATTCCTGAGCTAAACCTGCAACTTGAGTATTGCATGTTTGAGAAATTTTTAGCAGAGCATAATAGTGTTGAGATACATGAGCACCACTGGTTATTAAGCTACAATGTTGCTTGTATATGCATACATGCCTGGAACTCATGGCAAACAATAATTAAATAGATAAATAAATAAATACATACATATAGACATACATAATAAATACTTAAAAATAACTAAAAAAGCTTGTGCAAATAAATGAATTACATTTGTATTTCCTCTTCAAGAAAAACAACATGCCTCAGAACTACATCCATGCTATTTACATTATCCTGTCATTACTCAAATGAATGTTCTTTGAAAATATTATAAATTACGACTGCTGTTTTTCCTAGAGAAGAGTAGCACTTACTATATAGAAACTGACTCAGACAAGCTGCTAAGGAGAACTCTTTTTCTAGCAGGCTGGATGTTTTTTTTTCTTAGATATAAAGATTATATTATATGTAAAATCAGTAACTAGTGCTTTATTACTACTTCAAAGCCATCACTGATTGCATGCTGAAAGGTACTGAAAAAGTTCTTCTAACAGATCTAGGAATTTACAGCTAATGCCATTATAGGTGTTTGTTGGTGCTTTCAAGTGCTTTCTGTTGTCTTTAATGTCATTATAGTATTAAGGACACAATATTGCATTTTCTGGTCTCAGTCTCTGTAACAGCTTATAGGTACTTAAAATGCCAGGCTTTTTGGGTCTAGGCAGATATGGCAGCACATTGTAATACTGTTTGCCTCAGAAAAAATAGTATGCGGTATATATTTAGTAGTGGTAAAGACAGCTTTAAATACGAGACTCTCCATTCTTCTCCAGTGTTTTAGAAAACAGTTCATATAAAATAATTATTGAGCACATGACATTTCAGATAAAAAAATAATCATCACACGAAGCATCCTCTAGAGAGAAGGCATACCATGCAAATGGTCACTCTACTTCAAATTCTTTTCTGCAGTCAAGACTATTCCTGGCTCTATATTCAACTGTCGAATAGAGAAACAGGTGACACACCACAACGTTGAACTGGAAACATCAAAACTCTGGAATATCAATGTACATATAGAGTAAATATAACATTTATTTGCAGGGGGGCAAGCCCCCCTGTATCCCCTTCTAATTATATATTCCAATTCTAAGATCAAAGTGGGGAAAAGGCAAAGCCCCTGCAAAAAATGTTTTATTTATATCGTTTCTGTTCACTGCTATTCTGGAATTTTGATGTTGCTGGTTCGACGTTGTGCTTGTTGACTACTTCTCTAGTCAACAAATTAAGGTAAACATGCTATTCCTTCACCACCATCATGAGTAATTTCATGGAAATCATTAATATTCTGGAAAATGTATTTGCTTTAATATAAAATGCTGCAATGCATTAAGCTGCTGTATTTCCTGTAATCACTTCCAATAAATAACTTGAACTCCTAAATATCTTCCTGCATATGGTTGTCCAAGCTTACTTCTTTACAGAAGTTATGTCAAGCCTTATAATTGTTTACATATTTTCACTTGCTACAGTGACCACTATGCTATTTGTTTATTTGAAGCTATTCCTTAACAGCTAAAATCTCACTTAATGTTTGGCCTCAGTCACTCTTCTCTCAAGTTGATCTTATTTCTTTCCATCTCTCCTAATTTCTTCTCTTATTTTCTTATATTGTTTCTGACTTACATTTGCTTCATCCTCTCCTTCCTGCACTTTACTGGACAGTTGATATCTACTGATATAGTATTCTTATGTCTTTTTCATTCTCATTTAGCTCGTACTTTGAACTGCCATCATATGCTAAGATTGGGTCTATAGTACAACTTCGAACTGAAACAAGTTTGAACGTTGTAATATCGAACCCTAATGTCCGAAAGTTGAAAATAGCGAAGCCACTGCACATCAACTTTTTTCCCAGGGAAAAAAAATCGGTGGGCCGTTTTTGGGGCTTTGCTATTTCCTCCACTGTGGTGAGATCTCAGAGGTGGTATATATTAGTAGGGGTGTGTGGGGGGCACAGCCCCCCAATTTAATTTTTAAGTTCAAGGTTAATTTTTTTTTGGTCACAGAACAGTGATTTTTTTCCATTGGAAAAAAATCACTGTTCTGTGTTTTCAGTTTTGTTGGGTTTCGGACTTTAGGGTTTGATATTACAACGATCAAACTTTTGTTAGTTCCACTTTGTGATATAGACCCACTAAGATTTATATACTAAGATTATGGGATTCAGGCTATCCCTGCTGTTGTCTTTATGTGCCTATTTAGTATCCATCAATATGTTGTGTTTTCTTTGTTTTCTTAACTCTTTCACAATAAAGTAATAGCATTTAATGTGTATGGTGCTGTATGTCCATTAGGATTAACTGTGCCAAACATTACAGATCCTGTATGGGGTTTGCTTTACAACAGGCTGCAGACATGTCTGTAATATAACTTGTTCTTAATTGTTGTCTGCTGCGATTAGCCAGAACATAGCACCGAATGACTTATTCAGATGTTTGACAAATTTCACCTCTTTTAAGAGCTGAAAACAAACAAGCATAAAATTGAAATATTTGCCATTCATGAAGTGGCAAATATGATTTTCATGCCTACCCAGCCCCCTTTTTACTGCAACACAGGCACACCCAAAAGCCAAGAAATTAAACTGAATTTACATCATCTATGGCAAACATCTCATTGTGTCTGTAAGTACTTGGAAATGTGTGTGTCACTACTTTTTTGAAATAATTGGTACTGATAAGATGCTTTTCACCCCAATGTATTGTAGTTCTGTTCCCCATCTAATAAGTGGCTGTAAAAATCCAAAAATTGGAACTGCAATTTATATGGGATGGGAAAACATGAACTCTGGGAATATGTGGCATTTCTTCCCTTTAGATGGGGAGGGGCAAGGGAAATTTTATTTGAAAAAATATGCATCTGTGATTTCATCTCATAAAGTCCAGAGAGTACCCACAATAACCTCACCCCTCTGGCAATATGTGAGCTAGATATATTGGAGAACTGTACTCAGTTAGGGCTTAGCTGGTACCTGGGACATCTGTCTGCATATCTTAGTACATGGCACTGCATAGATAATACCCACCTAGCTTACAGGAAATAGCAGACTGTTCTATGGTTTGTCTACATGTGCAGCCATTTCTCTACATGTGCAGTCTAGAGGTGCCTTTTTAAGTTTACAAAGAACTGAAGATTAAAGGGTGCAGAACAGGATGGTTGGACTGGGAAAAAAGTGAGGATTAGAACCCTATTTGGTATCCTAGAAAGCGTACTAGACAGGTTTGTAGTTGTTTCTTTTCATCATTTAAAATGATCATATAATCTAGTCCCCAGTGACCTCTAGTGCTTCTTCTGTCTGTAACATGCCATCCTCGCCACTGTGTCAGAGGCCTATTGATACAAAACTCTCCCCAGACCTTTAGAGTGGTACAGCAATTTCAAAACAGCCACTACATGCAAGTTTAAGTGAAAGCAGCATTCCATCAAGGAATTTTTGAGTGGGACAGGTTTTCCCTCAGATTCAGCTAAGCAATTCTGTCACCATACAGTATGCAGTTATTAAAACAGGAGCCAGTTATTTTTGCAAATGTGTTCAAACAAAATTCTTTACAGGATACTACATTGTTGGTGTATCAGATGAAATTCATAGATGAGGGGGTTTGAGCACCAGCTAAGAGCACTGAGACAGAGAACAACATGAAGGTGGAGGAGTGCACTGAAGCCACAATCACTGTAAAGTATCCATTGTGGCATCATCCACCTATTCAAAGAATGCAGAAACTGGTGCACAAGCTTGTATCCAGGGGGCTACACAATAGTCTCAAGTTATAACCAAGACCTGCCATAGACATGAGAGCTGCACACATTGCAACTGGCTATGTAAGAAGGCCTTTTGCAGCTGTCAATGGTCACACATTTGTACGTGACATCCATGTGTAAATTACCAGAGGTTGTAAGTCAGGGCAAATACTTTGAGTTTCAAGTGAAGTCTGTCAGTCTTCTCCATGAGGGTATATTTAAGGATAATGAACATTCAGATATCTTGCAAAACAACTGATGACCCCCCCCCCAACTTTGTGTTAGGGTTGCAAGTTATATGGGCTCCTAGAGCAAGGCATAATGAGTTACCCACCATCTGCACAGTGCTGTTTCAAGAAACTGTCGGTGAAATTCTTGCCCACTTATGTTTTAAGTTTTCAACACAGTCTGCTGATTGTGTTAGGAATTATTTATCTTACATAATTAATTATCTTCCTTTCTAATGTTAACTTTATTTAGTGCATGAATTACTTTAGTTTTTCATTGACAGTAATGCACCAGTTGTTATTCTTGCTTCATGATGGCTTTTGCAAAAAAAAAAAAAAACAGAAAAAGCATTGAATTTAATTATGATTTTGAACAGTGAGTTCTAAAGTTATATAATTGTCTTCCCAGACTAATTAGACATGCCCTTTAAAACTATATGGGATACAGACTAAGTTTTTACATAGGTATGCACTGTTTAGGTTTTACCATTTTTCTTAGATTAGTAATAATTGTGTTGTTATTGTTTTACTATAGTTTTGATTTCTTAACTATGTCTTATTTGACAAATGTCACAGTTATACATTTACTGACCAACATTCAGACTATTAATTGTAACCATATTTTGTCCTGTTCTCATCTCACCAGTCTTGCAGACCTTCAGCATTTTAGATTTGATACTTATAAATCCTTCTGATGTTAATAGATGGCAATGTTCACACATTTTCTATAGATTGCTAATGATGGCTGTTATTATTTTATGACTGATCATATGTTTCATAGAAATAAATTATATCTTTTTGTTAAGTTTCCTGATGCTTCATTTAATGCCATTGACAATGAGGTCATTAGTACTGTACTTTAGACTTATGGCTACTGTGTTAGAGTCTAATGGAAATGAAACAGATAGAACTTGTCTAAGCCCTTCTCAAATACTTTGCAGAAATTTTTGTTGACAGCCTGCTGTGGCTTTGTAGTGAGGCTGCATACTTTTTTTAGTTGAGTACCATTTCCACCACCAAGTAATGATAAGGCACATTTTATTAAGGTCTGTCTTATAATGTTCCTGGAAAAGTGTGCACCCCAATCTTAGCATCTTGTATCGTATAGTCCACAAGCTAAACACCACATGGTGCAAGAATTAGGGGTGGGGGGTGGGGCATTCACTGGCTACAATGAATGAGATATCTGTTTTCAGATTACTGAATATTCTGAATCCATTTCTATCCCATATGGAACTTTTTTCAGTATCACATTGATATACTAATTAAATCTGACAACTAGAGTCCACAACCTGCTTTAACTTCTGATGAATAATCTCTTGCAACTAGCTCACCAAATTAACCTTCAAAGGTGCAGTTGCTTATTGTTCTACTCTGTAGGAAGAATTGATTTATTTATTTAATATTTATTTACCATGGAGCCAATTTTCAGCGGAGACCAAGGGAGAAATGCTCCAAACACGTCTTGGTAATATAGGAGGAAACCCACATGAACAGAGAGAGGACATGCAGACTCCACACAGAGTGCACTCCAGCCAAGATCAAACTTGATAACCTCTTTCTATGAAGCAGCAATGCTACCTCTGCACCACTGCACCATCCGAATAACTCAACTTTATCAAGCTAGCTTTTGTCAGGTGTCATTCTTGGTAACACTCATACCACTCAACCTCTTAGAACTAGAAATCTGGATAAAGCCTAAAGTAATGGGGGTACTACAGCCCAAAAAATAAGGACAATTTTTAAATATTGTTGTCATAAACTTAGGCATTTGCTAGAATAATAGGTTTTTAGTATTAGTATGTATTTTCTGAAGGATATGAAGTCTGAAACTCAAAAATATGTCATTATTTAGTGACTTCAGTCTTCAGTGATTTGCTAGAAATAACACATTTGTTTATGAGGAATAGACCAAAATGTGAAGTGAAAATCTGGACATTCTGCAAAAACCTTGACATTTGAGAAGTATGGTAAAACACTTTGTATATATTTATTTATTTACTTTTGTTTACCAGGAAAGTTTGTCTGTGAACTGAAATGCCCATTTTCAGTTAAGGCCCAGGGAGAAAAGCTCCATAACAAGGACAGAAATACATTTTGACAATTCAAAATAAAACAGTCGACAAACATTATTTACAAAGCATTTCAAAGCAAATGGTCAACAGACATTTTTTTTTCTACAAAGCATATCAGATTAAGGAAGTACATGTTTTCAAGATATTGTGAGTAGAGTCAAAAATACTATATTAATACACTTGTATAGTATCCATATTGGACAGAGGTTAAAATTGCATACTTCAAACTGTAGGTGTGGTACAGCTGCATAGTTTATTAGTTGCCAGGTGATATTTCAGGGAAGATTTCAATTGATGGCCCAAGTGTTTGCATTTATGACATACCCTGCTTAGCTGAAACAACAACTGCAGTTTCAGTTCTTCACCCTATGACTACTACAGTTTTTGTGCACTGAATCTGAATTGTCTGCATGCAGACTATGGATTTCTACATTAATGGCTTTATTGAGTCTCATATGCTAGCTCTTTCTCTTGAGCTACTGCAAAAACAAATTTACCTCTGCTAGTGGTGGTCTTTTTTGGTCCCCTTCAGACATCATTTTCGCCATCCTAGCCCCCACAGTTTCACATCCACACTGAGTTTACCAGCTTGTTTCCTACCCCCTTGGATGTACACCTGCATTTCTAGGCCCAAACATGGATCCTAAGGGCATCCTGGGGGCTTAGTCTTCTCTGCTTCCATCTTGTTTTTTTTCAGATGCCATACCCACTCCCTGCCCCACCTCCCATGCTCATTGGTTTATCTGAGGGCAACAACGTTCTTTGGATCATGCCTCGCCTAAGGGGGCATCATCAATGAATGCCATCCCACCCAGTACAGCTCACCCATCCCTCCCTGCTGCTCCATCAGTTGCCTGAGCTGCTAATCAAATCTGGGTCAACTGAGTTGTAATTAGGGATTTATCTCTCTATACCACTGCAGAGGCCTTTGAGGGGCTCATTCTTGATGCAACACAAGTTTGTCTCTGAGAGGAAATTACATGTTATTACTAAACTTGCAATGTTCTGACAATATAAATTCTGTAACATAAGCCACAATACCTTCATCTGGCTTTTGCATTGCACATGCAAAATATTTTTTTTAACATCGCATCTATTACTTCAAAAAGACTGGTCACTTGGTTTAGCTGGACAGAAGAGAAACTTCACAATCACAGATGTTTTAGTGCCAGTAACATTTAACAGCCCTCTCACCTCTGGTCAGGAGTGATTACTCTGTTTGCTTAAAATGGCATTAGTCCTATATGCAAGTCCCAAAATGTCTGTTTTCAACTACTAAGCTTTTCCATATGTGTTTACAGTGTCATTTGAAGTGTAGACGTTAATACCTCTGTCTTAATTTATGGTTCCCTTGTAATCAATACAATTATTTGTGTGCAGTGCTCATTGCTATTGTTATGCATTGACAAAGAAGGCAGTAAGGAGCAGAATACAGAATATCAGGTTTTGCTTCTTCTCCTTCCTGCTCTCATACATTACAAGCATTGCAGATGAGAACTAGGAAAAAACAAAAAACAACAGCATATAGTAGAGAAAACAAATCAGACCCAATCTTATACCAGCAACATCATAACCTTCTGCCTGGAAGAAAGTCACAACAGTGTCTAATAACAGTATATAACACTTTTGAATAATACCAACATTTCCTTAAAGTAATTGTACCCACATTCCAAATCCCTTAAATGATGCGGAATATAAACTTTATAAAGAAATGGGATTACATTTCTAGGAATAGTATATAATCCCAGTAGAAGTCTGTTGATTTCAATATTTAACTTCTGAAATAAAAGTAGTAACTAATTCTAATTTATTTTGCTTTTTGAAAAATGTGCATTTATTTCACCAGTACTTATAATACTTAATCAGAATTTATTTCAAAAGGCTAAACATATTAAATCTTATTTTGGATAGTATGTTATACTTTTTACTTAATAATGGCACATAACTAACACACTACAGATGCCTGCCTTGCTGAAGAAACTTAATAAAAAATGATATTAATCCATTTAATCAATAAAATCAATTTCTTCAGTAATATATGAAGTCCATATTGTAAGTATTTGAAGATGTTTTAGTTGGCAGTATACACTAAAGCACTTTTAAAGTCCAGGTTAGATTGCCTCCACATATGCAATATATCCTAAAACAGTTATAGACATGTATAGTGAATAAGATTAATTGATGGCAGCATATGGGTTTGTGAAGATTGGGGGAAAATGGATGAAGGCTGCAAGCCTAATCAAATAGAATTTGATACATAATCCTATCATTTGTAAATATAAATGTAAAATACAGGCCTGTGTTCTTAAATGAAAGAAAACACTGCAAAATGTGAACTTCAGGATTATTGCAACATTGCCATCTGCTGTAAGGAAAACTAAGCCAAGCATTTCAAATGTCCTTTGAAGTTAAAATTATCTAAATAGTGGTGCCGAAGCAGCTGGCTGAACACATTATTTCTATTGTCTTAACTTAAGGAATAATTGTTAGAGTGTACATGTGAAATGTCTTTTATTGTTGTACTTTCCTGAGCAGGTGTTAGATTGCTAAATAATGCAGTTTGTTGGCCTGGGAACCCCAGACTAAGTGTCAAAATGATATAATGTATATACTGGGAAAACCTAAGTGTCAAAATTATGAATTTGGGAGGGCCTAGCAAAGATGTTTGTTAGTGAGTTAAAAACTATTGTTCAGAGAGAGACTGTGAGCATTTTGATTTTGATATCTAACATATCATCACTCTGCCTGTTGTCTTATGTAAGTAGTGGCTGGTTTGTATAGAGATAAGTAAGCTCTAGAGTACATTGCATATTTATAGAGTTTATTGTAATAAGCCACTATAATAAGCCTCAGACTGAATAGTCACATTACCAATTCGATAATAATATTGCACAGTAATAATTGGACACTCTTTTAAGGGCCTTTGGGTAGCTGATAAGTATTAGCTGGTTGTGGCAGAAATTACTACCGCATAGTCTGGGTAAAGGGGCACAGCTGGAGAATCTGTGTCAGCCTTTCCCAGGAGTGTCTGTGAAGTTGTATAAATACTTATCTCAAAGTGTGGTGTGTCAGTTACATGGGCAGGGAAACAAAGCACTGGTGGGACAGAGAGGGCACTGAAGGTTAGCTTGCCAGCTAAGCTGAGATACGGACCCTATAGCTGTGACAGTGGGGAGTCTTATTGGGGAAATGGAGAGCAAGGAAGCAATCAGCCCCAGACTGACTGTGATCTGTGTGTGTACATAAGGGAAATTATACTTTATTGTGTATTGGTTATCCTTTCCTCTTATATGAGATGCCCTCCCTGGTGTTAGTGGTAAGGACTGAGGCTCCTTGATTGCTGGGCCAGGGCATGGTCGTCACATTTCTGGTGGCAGTGGTTGGCATAAGATATCCTCACATGTGGTTCACAGTGGTTGGGATAAAATAGCCTCACTTGAGGTTTGCAGTGGTGTTGGTAGAGTGAATCCTGTAGCTTATGTACAGTGATCTCTGAAGGTGTTTTGTACTCTAAATCCACCCTGCAGTGTATACCCAGAGTTCAGATCTCAATTGTTTTATTTCTTTTGTTAGCTTAGTTAGTCAGGGTGAACAGGCAGCATGTCAGCAGAGGAGTATGGAAAGCTGACAAGGAGCCAGCTGGTGGCAATGTGCCTGGCTAGGGGACTGGTGCATGGAAACTTGTCTAAGGCAGACCTGATTGCAGCCTTGGTTACAGCTGCATCAGAAAACAGCATCCAGGAGGACAAACAGACTGGCAGTGGAGATATGATATCCCTGGAGAATGGACAGCTCAACCTTTCTGTGAAGGACAATCAGACTGGCAGTGGAGATACAATATCCTCGGAGAATGGACAGCTCAACCTTTCTGCAGTGGATTTAAAAATCCAGCTGGAGCTAAAGAGACTTGAGTTGGAGGCCAGGCATTTGGAGATAGAAGCCGAAGAAAAGGAGCATCAGAGAAAACATGAGAGGGAAATGCTGGCTCTCCTCCAGAGTCATGGAGGTAATGGGGGAGGGAGTGACTGGAACCCAGAAGCACAACAGGTCAGTACATTTCTTCCACAATTTAAAGAGGGAGATAATTTTGATAGTTTCATTCACGTGTTTAAAAGGGTATGCAAACAGTATAGTGTTGACCAAAGGCTCTGGGTATGGTTCCTGACCCCCTTACTCCATGGGAAAGCTGTAACTTGTATATCACAAATGCCTGACTCTGTCTGTTTTGATTATACTGCTGTAAAAAATGTCTGTTAGAATGTTTTAAGCTAACACCTGAAATGTGTAGGAAAAAGTTTTGTGAGTATAGACGCAAGGCAGATGAAAATGTATGTGAATATGTTGCTGAACTAGGCACTTATTTTCATAGCTGGGTGAGTGGATGTCAGGTCACCACTTTTGAAGGGCTGGCAGACATTTTGGTGAGGGAACAAGCTCTTAGCACTTTGCCTGAGGACATGAGGATCTGGTTAGCTGATAGACAATGTGCTACTTCAGATGAGTTGGGGAAGAAGGGAGACCTATACCTGGCAAGCAGGGCAGCCCTGCACAGGAAGGAGACCCCCAGTACTGCACATGGGTTTAAAGGTACCCATGGTGGGCAGCACAGACTGCCCCAACAGAATCTGCCAGTAGCAGAGGAAGACACTGGTCCAGGTACACATCCAGGAGTTAGGAAGAAATGTTTTGAGTGCAACCAGTGGGGCCATGTGGCATACAGATGTCCATGGAGGCAAGGTGGGGAAACAAAGATGAGGGAGCCAGTAAGTGGGAAAGACAAAATGCCAACAGTAGGTTGTCTTGAGACAACAGGGATATGGAACTACCATCCTACAGATGTCCTGAGAGGGAAGGATTTGAATGAGGCAGTACCATGTACTTATGCAGTTATATGCAGTGAGGCTAGGAGACAAGCATGTGGGTCTGGTAGCCTGGGGGAGACCCAGACAGACTGCATACTTGCAGCCAGGACTGGTGAGGTGGTTACTTCAGGGAGTGAGCTACGCTGTAGCAGTGAGACAGAATGTAAGCCACAGCTGCTTGTGGGTACTGATGTTCCCTCGGACAGGGTAACTGCAAACGTAGAGGTGTTTAGTAATACCCAGACTGACAGTGAGGCACCGCTGTCAGAGGATGCCAGACTTACTGTGGAAGGAGAGCTGGGAAGGGTTACAAACAGAGAGTTGAGACAGGCTCAGCTCTCAGACCCTACATTGCAAGGCCTGAGGCAGGTAGCTAGGGAGGCAACTGATTCTCAAGGGAAGGGGGAATTTGTATACTGGGACAAAGGGTTACTATACTGAGAGTGGACCCCTGAGGGAGGGCTAGAAGGTGAGAGTACAGCAGTCGGTAGTGCCTAGAGCCTACCATCTGGCGTTTCTAGCCATAGCCCATGATATTCCCTTTGCGGGTCATATGGGCATAAAATGTACAAAGAGATGCATTATGCAAAACTTCTATTGGCCTGGAATTTCCAGAGATGTAACAGGGTACAGCAGGACCTGTGAGCAGTGTGAAAGGTAGGCAAGGCAGTTGACAAGGTGAGAACTCCTTTGATGCCTTTGCCTGTGACTGAGGAGCCATTTCAGAGGGTAGCTATGGATATTGTGGGTCCTCTGAGTACCCCAAGTTCTAAAAGGAAAAGGTATATCCTAGTGGTAATGGATTATGCTACACGATACCCTGAGGCAGTGGCTTTGTCCTCCATTAAGGCAGAAAAGGTGGTGAATGCTTTGTTAGAGGGCTTTCAGCAGGGTAGGTTTCCCAAAAGAAATACTGACTTACCGAGCTGCCAATTTCATGTCAGACCTGCTGGCTTGTCTGTGGAAGTCCTGTGGGGTGAAGCACATGAAGACCACCCCCTACCATCCCTAAACTAATGGTCTTGTTTAGAGGTTAAACTCTACAATTAAGTCCATGCTACTGGCATTTGCAGATCAGTTTAAGAGGGAGTGGGACAAATATTTGCCCCATCTGTTGTTTGCTTACAGAGAAGTTCCTCAGGAATCCACAGGTTTTTCACCCTTTGAGTTGCTGTATGGGCATAGGGTGAGGGGACCTCTAGATTTAATTTGAGATGCGTGGGAAGGTGAGTGTGAGTCTCACAAGGAGTCTGTTGTGGCATACATCCTAAACCTCAGGACAAACTTTTTTTTCTTCTTCGCCTGAACCTTCTTGTGGTTCTTCGACTCTCAACATAACATATTGATAATATATACAGTATAGAGCATTGTTATTTTTATAACTAACTGTATTATAATAAATTTTTTTATTTTTTTTTTTTTTTTTTTTATTTAGCTTTTAGCGACATCTTAGCCTGTTTATACAGCTCTGCATTCTATTTAAACTGTTTTTGCTTAAAAGTATTTGTTGCTTATTTTACCTGTAGGCTAAAACACTCAAGTGTGCTTAGCCATAAAAGCATTTATAGCATTTACTGTCCGTCTCTGTAAAAATCTCTTTTTTCCCACCTTACTGAACTAGAGTAGTCCAGTTTCAGACCAGTGGGCAGCTGCTGCAAGGAATGCTTTTTTGTTCAGGAGGGCCATTTCAGCCAGACTAGTAGTAGTAGTCTATTGGTCGTTTGGGCCAATTCTAAGCTCCTTTCAGCCTATAAAAAAGCTAAAAACCGTGTTTTCCAGCTTGTACCAATCCGTGGTGGCCTGCAGGAGTGATCCAAGCAGCAGAGATTAAGCTTTTTTCACCTGTTTACTGCTACTTTATAGTTTCTGCATTTTACACTGTTTTATTGCACTTTAAGTTACTAATTGTTTGCAAATTTTCCTTTAGCTAACACACCAAAGTCGCGCTAGCGATTTACAGCATTTATAGCATTATCCCTGTTGTTTCTCCCCCTGATCCATTGCCTTATTAGAGGAAGTTTTAGGAGTTTGCTTCTTTGCTTACCGTAAGCACTGGGAAGCTGGAGTAGCCTTTGGTGAAGAAGTTTCAGCCAACTAGTAGTAACTAGTAGGGATTTTGGGCCAATTCCTAGCTCCCTTCAGCCCTGCTAAAAAAAACCCAAAACTGTACTGGCTGATCTAACCAGCACATGGAGAGATGCAACTATACGGCCAAACTGTGCCACTCCACACTCCAGGCCCTGTTCATAAACTCAAATGCCATGGAACAACAATTAGTTCAAAATGATGTGAAAATTACTGAACCTACACACAGCATCCATGGAGCCTCACCTCAGGATCGTGCCCAGGGGTGGCGCCGCGGCGACTGTGGTCCCACTTCATGCCTTATCTGCAAAGCCATGGAGAGGATCATAATGGAACTCATAAATAAACCCATACATCACAAGATGGGTACAAAAACTGGCTAGCGACAGAACCCACAGGGTCAGAGTTGCTGGAGCCATGTCAGACTCAAAGCCTGTCACAAGTGGTGTCCCATGACTGCAAACAGCGCCGCCATAAAAAAACACATCTGACACAGATATCCTCCGGATAACTGGTGCCAGAGCCATGGCCTGAAGTTAAACGCCAAAAATGCATAGTCAAAAACAAGGTTACCCCTAGCTACCATATAGGTGACAATCCACTGAGCACAGAAAAAGTCATCAGGGATCTGGGGACCCAAGTTGACAGTAGTCTACCTGATCATGAAGGGATTCACATCTAGATCAAGGTCTCAAAATATGTCTTATACTGAAAGAACTCCAGCTTTATTCAGTCCTCAAAAATCTAGATCCACAGATTCATCACCGCCTTGTTCAAGAGGAATCTTGACCAATGGATGAACAAGGCTCAGGAACTCATGGGCTTGGCCCAGGAGAACCTGGCAGAAGCCCAACAACAGAAAAAGGTGTGGTATGATAGGAATGCTAGAGCTAGAGAATATGCTATGGGGCAGCAGGTAATGGTTCTCATTCCTGTCAGACACAACAAG
Organism: Protopterus annectens; assembly: GCF_019279795.1. NCBI lineage: Eukaryota > Metazoa > Chordata > Ceratodontiformes > Protopteridae > Protopterus > Protopterus annectens. The sequence goes on from NC_056726.1 coordinate 1,363,356,156, forward strand.
CTGTAAGCAGCTTGGGAGGGACCCTACAAGGTGGTAAGAAAGGTAAGTGATGTTAACTGCATGGCGGAAGTGCTAGGCAGATGGCAGGGGCACAAATTGTACCATGTTAACATGATGAAACCTTACCAGGATAGGGAGGCCCTTCTGCTGAGCATTTGCAGTGGATTGCAGGAGGAGTCTGAGAGAGATCTGGGGACTGATCTCCTCAGTGAGGCTTCGGCTGACACCTCAGTGGAAGGGGTAGCAATATCCCAGCAGCTATCCCCTACCCATGTTTGAGAAATCCGAGCAGTGTTGCAGGAATTTGGGGACATGTTCACTGAGAAACCAGGGATCACCCATCTGGTGCAGCACCAGGTGGATACAGGACCCCAAAGGCCTATTAGGCAGGCCCCTTATAGGGTGCTTAAGAGTGTCAGACAGACTCTGAGGGAGGAGTTACAGAGATGTTGGAACTAGGGGCAGCACCAGGTTCTGTATGGATTACAGGAAATTAAATAGTCACACAGAGTCGGATGCTTACCCCATGCCTAGGACAGGTGATGCCCTAGAGCAGCTGGGTGGGATGAAGTATCTTACAACCATTGATCTTACCAGGGGTTACTGGCAGGTGCACTTGACTCCCAGTGCTAGAGAGAAGTCAGCCTTTGTGACTCCTTTTGGCTTGTATGAGTTCACAAAGATGCCCTTTGGAATGAAGAATGCCCAGGCAACTTTCCAGAGGCTGGTGGATAATATCCTAGCAGGAGCAGGAGGGTTTGCCCTTGCTTTCCTAGAGTATATTGCCATCTACAGCCATTCCTGGTGAGAGCACATTCAGCATGTCAGGGAGGTGCTGGGCCGACTACAGAGGGCAGGGTTGACCATTAAGCTGAGTAAATGTCAGGTGGGTATGGCAGAGGTCTCCTTCTTAGGACATAGGGTGGGGAGTGGTAAGATAAGGCCAGAACCTGCCAAAGTGGAAGCTATTCAGGCATGTCCTGCACCTGTTACCAAAAAGCAGCTGAGGGCATTCTTAGGGACAGCAGGGTACTACAGAAATGTTGTCCCTAGTTATAGTACCATAGCTGCTCCCCTCACAGACCCGGCAAGGAAGAACAGGCCAGATAAGATAGTGTGGACCCCAGCATGTGATCAGGCATTTCAGAAGCTTAAAGAACCTTTGGGAAGACCCCCTATGTTAGCCAGTCCAGATTACAACAAAGAATTTGTTGTGCAGGTGGATGCTCTGAACCATGGGGTGGGGGCTGTACTTAGCCAGATTTCTTCAGAGGGGGAAGAGCACCCAGTGGTTTATCTCAGTCATAGGCTCCAACCCAGGGAGGAATGCTATGCAGCTGTAGAAAAGGAATGTCTAGCTATAGTGTGGGCATTGCAGAAATGTCAGCCTTATCTGTATAGAAGAAAATTCACTGTAATGACAGATCACAACCCCCTAATATGGTTAAACAGAGCCAGTCAGCAAAATGCCAAGTTGCTAAGATGGAGTCTGAGGTTGCAAGCATATGATATGTCAGTGCAGCACCACAATGCCAATGCAGATGGGCTCTCAAGACAGGGTATGGTGTGAGGTACACCCAGGTAGACCTAACCCTCTCAAGTGGTATTTCTCAAGGGTCACTTAAAAAACTAGCTTGAGTTCTCCAGGGGGGAAGAGATGTGAAGATTTGGGGAAGATGGGTGAAGGCTGCCAGCCTAGTCAAATAGAATTTGATACATAAATTTATCACTTGTATATATAAATGTAAAATACAGGCTTGTGTTCTTAAATGAAAGAAAACACTGTAAAATGTGAACTTCAAGATTGTTGCAACATTGCCATCTGCTGTAAGGAAAACTAAGCCAAGCATTTCAAATGTCTTTTGAAGTTAAAATTAAAGTTAATTAAATTGTGGTGCCGAAGCAGCTGGCTGAACACATTCTTTCTATTGTCTTAACTTAAGGAATAATTGCTAGTGTGTACATGTGAAATGCCTTTTATTGGTGTAGTTTCCCAAGCAGGTGTTAGATTGCTAAATAATGCAGTCTGTTGGCCTGGGAACTCCAGACTAAGTGTCAAAATAATGTAATGTGTATACTGGGAAAACCTAAGTGTCAAAATTATGTAATTTGGAAGGGCCTAGCAAAGATGTTTGTTAGTGAGTTTAAAAACTATTGTTCAGAGAGAGACTGTGAGCATTTTGATCTTGATATCTAATGTATCAGCACTCTGCCTATTGTCTTATGTATGTAGTGTCTTAGAAAGATGTTTTCTTGTAGTAATAGCTAGGAACTTAGAAGAAAGCTAGACAAGTGTTTTTCTGTTATATCTGAACTTTCCTACTGTATTGTTTTAAGTTTCTGTGTGATCTCTGAACTCTTAGATATCAATGTGGTGTAGTAGTATTGCCTTATGTTTTAATTATTTATTATTAAATATTTTAAAATCCTTTACCTGTGGCTGGTTTGTATAGAGATAAGTAAGCTTGCATATTGATAGAGTTTATTGTAATAAGCCACTCTAATAAACCTTAGACTGAATAGTCACATTACCAATTGGATAATAATATTGCACAGTAATAATTTTACACCCTTTTAAGGGCCTTTGGGTAGCTGATAAGTATTAGCTGGTGGTGGCAGAAATCACTACCATATAGTCTGGGTAAAGGGACACAGCTGGAGAATCTGTGTCAGCCTTTTCCAGGATAGTCTGTGAAGTTGTATAAATACATATCTCAAAGTGTGTGTGTGTGGTGTGTCAGCTACCTGGGCAGGGAAACAAAGCACTGGTGGGACAGAGAGGGTACTGGAGGTTAGCTTGCCAGCCAGGCTGAGATCTGTACCCTATAGCTGTGCCAGTGGGGAGTCTTATTGGGGACCTGGAGAGCAAGGGAGCAACCAGCCCCAGACTGGCTGTGATCTCTGTGTGCATTTAAGAGAAATTGTATGAGATGCCCTCCCTGGTGTTAGTGATGAGAATTGAGGCTCCTTGATTTCTGGGCCAGGGCACGGTCATCAGAGGTTGATAAAATCCCTCACTGAAATATTCCATTTCTGTACTTTAGCAGCTATTAAATATCTTCTGTATCAGTAGATTAGTATTAATGCCATGCCTATTAATTATAATGAATGGCTGTGGCCTTGGGGGGGGGGGTGCAAACTTTTGGAAAGAGATTGAAAAATTCATTCTCATCTTGTTTTCACCAGGAAATAACAATAAAATGAAATTCCAGAATCATTTTCACTATAAGAGATTTACACAAGTCTCTCAAGAAACATTAGCAGAGAGGCATTATCCCAAAAGAGCCAGTTAAAATAATAAGCTTGGGTGCTGCAGGAGCCCCATCCTGCATCTTCAAGTTTCAGGACAGCCGCCACGTTGAGAAGTTTTGCCACTTGTTTGGAGTGGACCCTGATGAGGAGTATTGTCCAACCTTGCCAGGCAATGTTGATTTTAAAAAAACTACAGCCATTAACTGAAAACTGGCATTTTATTCTACTTTCCTGACAAGAAGTTGAAAAAGTTAAGAACATGCAGAAAAGAAAACTTAATCCCATGAGATGATGGACATAAATCCATAGTAATTCAGCAAATGATGAGAGACTGCAATGGATGATAAATACATAAAAAACTCACCAAAAGTGATAGGAAAAGTGTAACAAAATTATAGTGCTATAATCTTCCTAGTGGCTATCCCTGCTGAGGCCTTTATAAAATGAATGTCTTAGTTAATATATTAGACCAGCAACTTATTGATTATTTATACCAAGTTCATTAAAATAATATCAGCTGAATAATACACAGCAAGGATAGATGTGTACAATAAAAGCACCTAATCTAAAACTGTGAACATTGAATAAGCATAAGATATTACTATTATCATATTCTAAGCAATGCTGTTTAAAAACTGACGACATTTTTACCAGAAGATTGAAATCTTGTATGGAAGTGTGTTTGCATCCCAGTACTCTGGATACAGCCAAACATTTTTTTTTCTAATTCATACTGTTAATAATGCTGGAAACTGATATAATCTGATGTACTTTTGTTGCCACTAGGGTGAGACCCTAAAAGCATTTCTGGTGTATTGCCTCACCAACTATTCTAAAGGCATAAGCAAAAGGATCCACCACCATATTTTTCTACACATTTGATCTTCTGATACATTGGATAACCAAATCAGAGTTAAGTCTTTGCAATAAAAGTCTGGAATAAACTTCAAAGGTGGTGAGCAAGTCATTCCCCATATTTCCTAGGCAGATTTATGCTTTTGGCCTGGCTTCATATGTACATAGCAGTCACACTGTATCTTTGCATGAGTTCGTGTACACTGATAAATAAGGAAATAATGTGCACCAAATATAGCTAGGGGATCTATTTAATGCAAACAAAGTAGATGTGTGGTAAGTCTTCTTCAAAAGAATCCTTCCGTATTATACTAGCTCATACCACTTTCACTACTTTGGCTATTAGCAATTTGTTGACATCAATAACTTGCCAATATTTAGAGCACTGACTTTATTTATGGACATCACTTTGAGGATTACCATTTGGATGATTACCATTTTTCCTGGACCTAGCAATGGATGATCATGTAAGTATTCAAGGTGATCTAGTTGTCATCTATAAATAGTAAGAGTGAGTTTGAAATATCACCAGATGTCAGGCTCAGGTAATCCACATACTTCCTGTAACTGACAGAAATTGCTGTCCGGGATGAAGCTGGTACTCTGGTACTGGTTGAATTGGTTGAATAGGGCACCTAATGGTGCAAAGTTCCACCTAATAAGTTGTAGGATGCAGCCTGGGATGTTATCGGTTCCCATGGAGCTATTTTTTTTGCCTTTGAGAGTGATGTGATGACCTCTGGATATATATAAGAGGAAGGATATATACTGGTGATGTCCTGATTTACTGATGGGGGAGAGGGGGGGAGTTTTTTTTCACTGATGTCATCCAGCAAGTTTGCACATCACTGCAATTTGTATATGTATATGGTATCCCTGACCAGCAGTTCTGAATCTGAGCACTTCCTTTGAGATTGCATTGCAGGCATATGAAAGGAAGGGCCTTATTATTCTCTCTAGATGTGGGCAGTGGAGTCCAAGTTTGCTTTTTTTGGGATTTTTCACTAGTGCTCTTATTTGCTTGTTCAGGTTAAGGAGAGATTGTTTCCAATTGGGCACCTGCTTCTTCTTGGTCCTGGACAGCAATTTTTTTCCTTTTGTTATAGAGTTTATTTATATCCGATGTCCACCAGACAGGTGTACTCTTCCTTGCGGAGGATGATTTAGTCCTGTCAGTAATTCCTGATTCCATGCATCTATATAAATCCATCATATAGTGCTTTGATGTAGTGTTGGATACTGGTGCCAGTTCCCAGAGAGGGGGACAGGAATGTGTTGCTGTTTATACCATCCTTCAGAAGGCTGTAATCAGCTTTGGAAAAGTTTTTTTGTTTGACCTTAGCTAGAGGGGCGTCGGGGAGATGGTGACTTCGAACATGACCACTTTATGGTCAGATCATACCGGGAAGGATGATACTGCAGGGATGCTGCTTGTGCATGTACCTAATCAAAGTTGGAGAGAGATTTGTATGAGGTTATAACCACCTTGTTGTTGCAGTAACCGGATCCTGATTGAAACAGTATTTCTCAGACTTAAACTACTTCTTGCCAAGTACATCTTCAAATGTAACATACAAGTTGAGTTGTGTGCAAAGGTTCAATGCATTTCAGATCATGATCACAGCTAGCTGATAGTCATTCTAACATTAAATAAACAAAAACTGGTCTTTAGAAGGTTTGGAAATAACAAATATACCACATTCAATAACACATCTAAGTGTTTTCCCAATCTCAATAAGCCTCAGTGATCCAGCCCATTTCATTCTGCCATGCACCCATTCATCAAACATGCCCCCAACTAACATAACCATCCATTCCATGTTGCATGATCACAAATTTAGATTATCAGCTCTGAAGAGAACATCTGTACCACAATATCAGGGCCTTGACCAGCATACTGAATAATTTTTCTTTGACCTAAAAAATAAATATTTCTCTATTTTATCAAGATAAAGAAACCCCATAAATAGTACAGGCCTCACCCTGTGTAAAATTCTGAATTAATTGCTCTGCTGAGTTTTGTGAAAAATCTCAGCTCTTAAAGAAAAACAAACCCCAGGCTTTACTAATCTTCTGTGTAAGACTAGATTAGTCTTACACGTAAGCGCCAGTCTAAGAGTATGACGGCAGCGTGCCATGCATATTAATGAGGGCGTGCTGCCTCAACTCTAAAGCTTACACGGAGCATGGACGAGTGTAGGGGGCATGTTGGACTGCCGAGCAGTTCAAAATTCCACACCCCTGCAATGAAGAAATGCCGCAATGTCAAGTTACATGAGCGAATTCACTCACATGTGCACAATGTAACACTACACTCCCCCATATGTTAAACAACCGACAAAATTAAAAATAGAAAGATTTTTTAATTTTTTTTTTATTTCATCCGATATAGCTGCCCGTATTTGCGTGGGTTTGCCCATTGCTTAGCTACAGTTAGCAGCTTAGACACCAGAAGAGGATAATAAGAAAAATATATACAAATTAAGCAAAATTGCGATAGAGTAGTGGTTAGAGCCTTTGCACAAAAAGGTGGCATTCCTAGCTCGAGTCCCACTACTACACGTTCCATTTTCTGTTGGAAATCTGTATACAAAAATATTTCCTGACATTTTTTTATGTATAAGTTTTGTAAAAAGCATTGAAAAGTTAAATGTAGTAGTGAACAAATTATATATATATATATGAAGGTGAAATGTTTATGCATTCTGAGGCACGAGTACCCTATTTTAAGCAATATAAAGTACTGCTAAGCACATTTTACCAGTATTGAGCATATTTAAATCCAATTGCTTGTAGCTGCGTACCGCATTAACCAGCGCAATGTCTTTGCACGTAGATGTTCACTGCGCTAACAAGCACAATAGCAATGTATTTGCACGTAGCTGCGCACCATGCTAACCAGCGCAATGTCAGGCAACGTCAAGCAACATCGAGCAACGTTGAGCAACGTCGAGCAGCATTGAGCAATGTCGAGCAACATTGAGCAACGCTGGGCAAAGTCGGGCAAAGTTGAGCAAAGTCAGTTAAACACAGCCACTCCTCCTTTACTGTACCTTAACCAGTCAGGTTTGCCCAGCAGGAAAATTGACAAGGCTCGAACTCAGGGTTCTGACCACTATAGTCACAGTACTTAACCACTAAGGAATGACAGTATTTCATAAACATGCACTTTCAACAGACACATATCTATCAAAGGAATTTTAAACATTGCCAACATCAGCTAAGCAGGTGTGCCTACAGCTGAGTTTTTTCAAAACTGGCCAATCACAAATAAGTGCATGAAATGAGGCATGCTGTTATAACTAATTTGGGAATGATGTTGACTGTTACTAACCCATATCTTTATTAAACTCTCCAAAACATAGTTCGTATGGGAAGGCTGGTCCCAGCGGACCCACCTGTCCCACCTCAGCTGGTCATGGCACCTGGTACCAGCAGATCCAGTGCCCAGCCTGGGACCTCCTCCTCCATTGGCCCTGTGCCATCTTCGGGTAGAAGTACTGCAGGGGATGGGGCTCAGCCCCCCATGCAAGCATGGGCAGAGGAGGGCCACCTATCACCCTTCGAATGGTCTGGGCTGTGGTGCATAGAGAGATTCAATGTTCTGTTGCAGAACCTCTACGCCAGCTTGAGGCTCGAGTGGCACAACTCCCAGGTCAGCCTGCCTCTCCTACACAGCCCCCAGCACAGCCACCTTCTGGGCCGTGAAGGTGCAGTGGTGACTGCCCATGGGTGGGGACCTCAGTCCCACTGTTTCCATCTGGGGGCTCATGGGCTTGCGATTAACAAACATCCATCCCCATCAAAGGTGTTCACCCACCACATGTGTCATATACCGCCCCTGTATCCATCTTGTTTGTCTTGTCTGTTTACCTCCCCAACCTACCTCCCCAAATGCACCTGAAAAAAATGGCAATCTGCTCCCAAAAAAAAATTACGCCCCATACATAGCTGCCCATTTTGCACACATGTCCACTGGACACATGAAATGTTATTTAATTGGCATTACAACATACTTTGTTGTCCTCACCCCTCTCTCAGGGTTTGAAGGTTTCATATCTACCTCCAAATTTATTGTATATGCACAGCTGTTGCTGTTGAAGAAATGGGCAGCTATGGACCTTCCCTACACCTGTTCTGCACATCCCGAGCTATTTTCCATACTGTCTTTCCCTCTTTGTGCCCCCTTTTCACCACTTTCCTATCTCCCCATTTTTCTTTTCTTTCAAAGAAATGAGCGTGGGGGTTAACGGGACTAAGCACTATTAAGCAGTAGTTAGCGGGTTTGTGGGAGTTTGTGCTTGTTTGCTCTTGGCTAAGCAATGCACAGCATTGCACAAACCCTCGCAAACCCACTTACAACTGCTTAAAAGTGCCTTAATCATTCTGTATGTGAGGGTCCTTGTTCTGCTCAAGAGCAAAATAAAACACCTCTGTCACTCTCAAACCCCGGACCTTGCACACACTACACAACATGAAGTACCACTAAGCCACAGTAAATATACATCAAGTTGGTGCTTAAATAAATATATCATGCATCAGAATGAGTGAATGTAAAAAAAAAAAAAAAGGAATACCATAACACACAACTTGTTCTGTGGATGTTGATCAACAGTTGTTGTGGGATTACATTACATGACTGTGATAAGAGAAGCAGCCATTCTAGCAGGAAATAATGTTACACCATCACTTTACAACCCCACACAGTATCACAGCAGGACAAACACTGGCATATCTGTTTAGGGCAGAGGCCATACCTCCCAACTGTCCCTAATTTTCAGGGATATCCCTGATTTTGAAACAAATTTTAGCTCTGTCCCTCTGAATCCCTCAGAAAACTACTGACTTTGGCCAGAAAGGTGGTGAATTACACTTAATGACTAATGACAATAATTAAAAGTTAGACACTTCCTTTACTTCAGAAAAGGTGTATTAATTCATATGCTCTGATTCTCTCAATGTCTCAGCTTAATGACATTAATATTTTAAAGGTGTGCCTGACTGTCCCTGACTTTTTCTTTACTTTTCCCTGAGTCTGTTCAAATATGTACCTGAATGGCTGAGAGGTCTGGCAGAGGCAGAAATACAGAGGCATATCAGCCTTTCTGCTGTTACACACTGTGCAAATAGCTTTGGAAGGAGTTTTGGAAGCATACCCTTATGTAGGAATACAACACTGAAATACAAATGGATGTAGCCATGTACTGGTAGCAACCAACTGTAAGAATGCCATTGCTCTATTGCTGAAAAGACCTGTGTGGTGCACATACAAAAAATAACAGGCTATTCTCTGGCTATCATGTGGATAGGTTCAGTGTTGGGAGTTACGCAGACAGACTACTTGCCTTGATAAACTAACATGTACACAGCAACCCTGTAAGTCCAGCAAGATAAAATCCACACAATACTACTTACACTCTCTGTACTTCTGCAACCTTACCCAAATTTAGAATATACCTGTGTGTGCAGGGTCTACCAAGGATGTAGGTAAGCATACTCACAGTACTGAAATGTGTCCATTTTTTCTGAGCAGCTTGTGCTAATGTCAACACTAAAAAAAGCACAAACTGTTTAGAACTGGTAATGAATATTTACAGTATAGCAGTTCACAAACAATTCTTGTGACAAAGAAATACATCTCAATAACTAGCTTTATATGTCAGTTAATTGTAACAGTTGAAAAGAAAGTACATATTTCCATGTATCTTGGGGTAGCATTTTGAGGGGTGAGTACATTTCTACACTGACAAGTGGGTACTGGAAGCAGCAACATTAGGTCTGAGTACAAAATGTAAATCTCTGGCTACACCCCTGGCTTCTGATATAAGAACTATAGCAATGTTCTGTCTTAAACAATGATGTCCACAGCAACCAAGGATGATCTCCATCTTGGAAAGCTGAAAGCGCCACGCCTACATGAGTCAGCAATTTATAGTACTGGGTTGCTATGACAGTGATTACTGCAATTACTACACAGCAGGCTGCATGCAATTAGCAAATGGTGGCCACTAATTGGTGCAGAGGCCATCACATGCTCATGTGCAAATTCCTACAAAAGCATACAAAGGAAAGGTATGTGACACATATGTATTTACTGGCATGTAGTAGATGTTATTGAAGAATAGTCTACATAATGTGAACCATTCATATGTGGCAGCAGTACTTCTTTATGCACATATGTTCTGCTTAACTACTGCTATGGACAATACTGTGTGTACCTGTGGGCAGTGGGACATACCTGTGAAATGTGTAGCTCAGCATTAACTGTCAAAGATCTGATCCATGTTATATGCGTTCTGTACAGTAGTGTGGTCAATGGCTGTTGGGGGGATTAGCGCTGACATTATATAAACATGGGTGTGACAGAACAACACATGCATGATAGTCATGTTAAAGTGTAGCTTAGCATTGGCAACTGCTGTAGCAGTCTAGTATGCTTATCTAGCATTTGTAGCCATATATACCCCCTAATGTTAGTGTGTGTTAATATGTGACACCTGTTTGTGTTGCAGCAAGGCCCAACAGTTCAGCTGTGAGGTCCAAGGACTTACAACAGTGTGGACCTTATGTGTGTATGCCACACACATACTGAGAAATATATATGTGTCATATATAGTCACATCTGTATATGTGCATAGAGCAGGGGACATATTGCAACTGTTTGTGAAGGGTGGAGATTTATATGTTGGTGAAGGTTAGTATGTGCATATTTGTATGTAGGTTTTAGTGTGTGACAAACAAGACAGCATACAGTGCTGGTATATGACATGTGGTGGTTAAACACTGTGGGTGGTTTGTTCAGTTTGCAATGTTGAAGCCAGTAAGGCCTGCTAAAGCTACCTGGGCTGTGAATATCTTCAATGCAAAGCTGTGCAATTTTATTACATTACTGTACACCTTACATCCTTTGTATAATTGATATTCTCACTATGAAAGGTGAAATGTATATGTGCCTACATATATATGTATATGTAGCCAAATGGATGTGTATATGTATATATATATATATATATATAGTAACGTATACTCATACACACCTACATATACTTGTTGCAATACATTCTCTGTACTGTTGACTGACTGTGATGGTCAATATGTTTGTGAATACTTCAAAGATATGTATCTGTGGGATAGCTTAGTGGGAAACTGTTTATGTCATGGTATTATGGGTCCTTGCTTTGATCCTAGCAAAAGCTGTGCATTCTGTTGCTAGGCAGAGCAAGTGCTATTGCATACAGTGTGATTAAGTCCCTTGGTTTTAACTAGGGTGTGTCATTGGAGGCTAAAGCACTACAGCTATGATTATTGATTGGTACCGATGCTGAATCCAAATCATGTGTGTACTGTAGTACTACTTGAAGCTCTGGGCCTGTATAGCAAAGTATGGTGTATGTCCACATTGCTTGCATCCACTGTTTTGTGTGGTCCCTGTATTCATCACAGATTACATTTCTCAAGATTAAGGTTGTGTAAGTACTGACACACAGTACTGTATAGTACACAGTGAAAGCTTATCTGGGTTGTCATACCTTTGTGTCCTGTAATTATGTCTGATGTGTATGTGGGTATGTCTGTAACATGTCCTTTGACATATGTGTGGTAAAACATATAACGGCATGTCTAGCAACATTCATAGTGTACTACAGCAGTATGCGGCCTATATTCCCAATTGTGCACATATTTTGGCCACGGGTTTGCTATTAACAAGTTGTGTGGTATAATAGTAATACATTTACAGGACCTTACACTGATTGTGATGGATGATATATTTCTTTACACATCAGCTTGATGTGTATCTGCTGTGGCTAGGTGGTGCATCGTGTTGCATACAGTGTGCCAGGTACTCTTGTATAGTCTTATATAGTGATTTTATTTTGTTGCTGTGCAGAACATGGTTCATTAGATAGAGAGTGAGCAAGGCACTTTCAAGCAGTTGTGGGGTGAGCAGTGATAAGTGGCAGTTACAGTGTTTCACTCTCGGTTAGCTAACAGGTTGCTATATATGGCAGTTCAGTGATATCTGTACTGTATAATGTTAAATGTGCCATATGACGTTCTCAGACATATTTTTGTATTTATGTCTTCCAGGGATTGTGACCCATTGCAGGAACCCCAGTTACAGTAGTGTTGAAGATGATATAATTACTAGCAGTATGATTCAGCACTACCGTCTCATGTTCTCACGAACCAGCCAGGACCAGCAGGAGCGTACTGCAATGTGGCAAGATGTTGTCCGCAGGGTAAATGAGGTAGGCCTGCATAACTGGATATATGAGCAGGTACGCCACCACTGCAGTGATCTTCTCAGACATGTCCATCAGCGTGCTGATGTTGTGCGTAGACAACAGCTTGCAACAGGAGGTGGTGTTAATATCCACCCCCCCTCATCAGAGTGGAGGAGCTGCTCCTGAGCCTGGTGGCACCTGCCCAACAACAACAGCAGCAGACATACACCATGATGGAGGTTGGAGCCACCCAGCAAGCACACATGGAGCATGCAGGTAACATGGCATATCTGTAGACTACTGTTAACTGTATTGATAGATCATGCATATGTGAGATGTGGAGTGTGTCGTTCAAAGATGTGGAGCCTGTTGTTGTGCAATACTGATCATTTGGAACATAATCTGTAGCCCTGTGAATGTAAACTGTTGTACTGTAAGATTGCAAACACACAGTAGCAATGCTGCAGTTGTGGCCACTGCCAAACTATCTCATCTCTATGTAGGTCCCTCTGGAGTGACATCAAGGCAGCAGACAGATGCTGGTAAGTGTGTTCTACATTTATTATTGTAAATAAAAAGTGCATGTCATAGTTAAGGTGTAGGCCATGTACACATGTAACAAACCTACCCATAATGCATGCTGTGCATGTTTGGTGTAACAGCACACACACATCTCACTAATGTGATTAGCTGCCTCAAACACATGCAATACCCAGACCATCTCAAACAAATGTGGCTAGACTGTAGTGACCATTGGATAGGCACAGTTGATACTCAACATGCACATAACATACACATCTATGTCATACACAGAGCATTTTAACATGCTACACATAACAAATTCCCAAACCCTCTGTAAAGACACACTCCAGTATCCAAAATCTAATCCACACATTACACATAATATACCTGAGGGGTAGAGGCCTATCATGGGGCATCTAAACACTCTGCAACACACTACACATTCATGTCAGGGAATGCTTCTTATTGGCCTCCTTACAAACTCACGTAACAAAGGGTTGTGAAATGGTGAATGTAGCCAAGGTAGTACAGTTCCGGCACAGCATGATTAGTGCTGGTTTGGGAAACATTTGTAGCCTTGAGTGACCACATGATGCTTCATGATGATGTCCTATGGTACTATTCCCCATTCAGTTATTGTAACCACAGTACTACACATAGCTTTCATTGCTATACACCTTAATGTTGTGTGTGTGCACACATATGCACCTCTAAACAATATGCATACCAATCACCATTTGCACAACTGACTCATATATGTCTTGTGATGCTACTGAGTGGCTAGGTCATATGACATACATTGGGTATGTGTAGTATTTAAATATGCAGTTATGTTTTAGCATGCCATGTCATGGATGAGACTAGCATGTCCACAACATGATCTACACTCACCGTAAGTACCATACATTGGGTATGTGTCCGAATGGTATTCCATCTATTATCCATGCACCACTGATGATGTTGTGTGAATACTCATCATGCATGTGCTAAAAATGTGTCCACAATTATTTGCTAAAGGCACAGAGGCTGTAATCAGCATTGGATACCTATCTGACACGCAGATACACATCCAGCAATGGTATGTAACCTGTGAGTTATGGTGTACAGTACATTACAGGGTTATGAATACCTGCACAGCAATGTTGTGTCCATGTATGCGTTGTGTTCCAGGGGGAGGCCCATCACCTAATAACAAAACACATGCATCAAAGCCATGTATACTGTTAGTAACAAGGACTGTCTACACTTGCACTGCATGTTGTTGAGCAACACATCTCCTGCATGCTGACATGTGTGATATGACTGTTTTGCTTGTGATACTGTGCCCCACCATCACCTGATATTGTGTATGTTCTGAGATTGCTGGTGTTGTGTGTGTCTGCTTTAGGGAGGAGTGTATTTTTGTGTGTGTGCATGTGTGCATGTGCGCATGTGTGCATGTGCGCATGTGTGCATGTGTGCATATGCATGTGTGCATGTGGTCTGAAGTCATGTTCAGGTCTTAAAGTGTGTTTCCTGTTTCCCTCTCACAGGTGCCGAGGTGGGGCTGGTTCAGTACAGCAGGGAACCTGATGTCACTGAGACAGACAGTGATGATGAGGATAGGTGTGTTGAGGCACAGGCAGGTTTGTCAGGGTCTGTTGTTGGGGCACCAATTGACAGTACACAAGTCTCCACCCCATTCATGCACACAATCATACTGCCTGTACATCCATCATCACCACTGCCCTTAGCTGAGGGACAGTGTACGGTTGGCACTGGCCAGGACAGTGTGGTATCTAAGGTACATGTATCAGGACACAGCAGCCATAGCTAGATGTCTGGAATAGTGCCACATAGGCAGATGCCCAGGGGTTCTCATCAGAGCACTGCTGGTCATCATGCTCCTGGCAGACATGCCACTCCTCTTTCTACCATACGCATGTTCCAGTCTGTCATGGAGGCACAGATACGAATGGAACAGTACACCAGGCAGGGGCTAAGGGCACAGAGAGCTCATAACACCTCTGTAAATGACAGTATCCATGACCTAGCAGGTGCCATATGTAACTACACTGAGGTCATTGATAGACGTTGGGGTGAGACATTGGATGTCCTCCACAATGTCATGTTCATGTGTCAGGACAGTGCGGGATGGTTGAGACATTGACGTGGAAGTATGCCAGCAACATCAGCAGCTGGAAGTCGCCGTGGATGTCGAGCAAGTCACAGCCACTCCTGTAGTCCAGTACCAACCCCAGCAATGTTGGAGGGGCTGTCCATAGACCATCCTAGCAGACCATGTGCACGTGGCTCTGGCCAGTCCCAGCAAGGACCTGGATCCAGTAGACATATATCAACTTCTTGGGATAGTACCCAATCTGGATTTGTACCTGATACTGTCTGTAGCACCCCTGCCAGGCACAGGTTCCGTATCCATGGCCAGAGATGGTGATCTGTAAAGCCTTCCAGGTACAGTCTGTAACTGTCTCACAAATCCCTGTATATGGCAGCCACATGGTGGAACTGTGTGCATGCAGACACACACACATAAACCAGAAACCTAGGGCAAACACATACCCGCACATATTACATCAACATTGGCCCATAACAGTACTCATGGCCCTCACCCACACACTCACACACACATGTCGATTGTATGGCTCAGTGTATGCCTCTGGCAAACCAACAACACACACTGTGCATATGATGAAACCTGTGCCACCTCCTGTCATCTGTAACATTGAAGCAGGAACAGGCTAACATGGTGCTGATGCACAGGGTGACTTTAATAAAGTATAGCAATGTTTGGATGTGTAGCATGTTGTCAGCAGTAAAGTGTAATGATATCTTTGAAGGTGTAGCTGAGCAGGCATGATGCATTAAAGCTGTCATTAGCAATGTTGTATTGTTTTCACCAGTGTTTATTCCAATTGTGTTTTGTTTGCCCATGTGCCACTTGGCTGATGTGTGTAGTTGTGTCAGCATGCATTATACAGCGGACAGTAAGTGTGTGGTGTGTGTGCAACACAGATTTGCAGGTGTCCATTTGTGAGCATAGTGGAGGTGCACTGTCTGCATGTACATGCATATTGGACACATGGGCAGGGTGCCCTGTATTGGTCAGTGTTAACACTCCATAGTTTCTGTTGGTGGCCAGTATGCATCGTACTACACACATTTTGGAACTTGAGTACGCATGTGTGTGTATGGCATGGGTTGACACTGTGCTGTGGGTGATGCTGTTGTTGCTATCTGTCATTGGTTTGCATTACTAAGGTTAACACTGTCCCAGCTGCATAATCCTTTAGTAATGCACACTATTTACCTACAAGGTTGCATGGACCGTGCTATCACAAACACAAGAAATTCTCACTTATACAGTAAAAGTGCATTAGTCTCATGGACCCCTGCCATAAACTAAATATATAATAGAAGCTGTGAAGTTGTACCAAAAAAGAGTTACATACCAAGAAGGGATAACCTCTCTGGTCAGTATCATTGGGAAAATAAAATCCCTCAATAAACATACAAGGCAAGCTTCAAAATATAAAATGGCAAGAATTCCAAAGACAACACTAAAGCTTTCTTTAGTGTTGTTTATAATCTATAGGGGAAATCTCAGATCGGGTCGCAGTTAATGTAAATGGTCACAAAGTGCACTTATCTGACTGGCATTACAAATTCCTTGTCAGACAGTTTGAATGCGGATTTCACCACCCTGTTGTTACACAAGGGCCACATTTCCAGACCTGAAGAATGTAAAGCCTGATGATTCACAGACACTCTAGTTAAACCATCTCTTTATCAAAGTCCAAACCACAGTGGCAATGGTACTGGACAGTGTCCCTGGCTGTGTCATACATAAGCTGACATATGAAGTCACCACTGACCTAAACACTCTGTCCGGATGCAGCCTCTATACAGGTTACATACTTGTGGAATGATGCATGGTAATGGTGTTCACAGTCCACAAGGGTTGAGCTACAATGTCTTCTTCTTCTTCTCCTTTTGGATGGTCCCATTAGAGGTCAACACAGTAGATCATCTGTTTCCATTTCTTCCTGCCCTCTGCATCTTGCGCTGTCACACGATTCACCTGCATGCCCTCTCTCACCACAGCCATAAACCTCATCTTAGGCATTCCTCTTTTCCTGTTACCTGGAGGCTTCATCCTTAGCATCTATTTCACAATATACTCTGCATCCCTCCTCAGCACATGTACAAACCAACTTAATCATGCCTATCCGGCTTGGTCTACTAACCTTCAAACCTGGCCTGACCCTCTAATATACTTATTCTTAAACCTGTCCACCCTCGTCACACCCAGTGCAAATGTTAACATAAATTTATTAAGGGTAGACCTACAACAGATCCTGGAAACTCTCACCTTATAAGCCAGACAAATGTTATCTGGAAGACTATGGAGCACAGTATTATGTAACTCAGTAACAAAGACATTACGAACCTGCAAACACTGCACCATACCCACTTAGGTTCTCTAAAGGCCATATCATGGCTCCTACACCTAGTAGACTTCAAGCCAGTTAACAAGGCTATAGGTGAGGGGGGGGGAGGTCAACACAGCCAAGCTATAGCTCACCAGCAATACCCATCCCACATTCAGGTATTATATATAACCTCAACAGACTGACCATAAACGATTGTTAGATGATGGTTTGACAGCTGATGCACAGATGTTGGACACACAATAACATTTGCAGCCTCCATATACTATTCTATGCCAGTAACAAGTGGTATTCACCTGCACTCAATCCTGGGACCACTCCTGTTTGGCATATAGCTTTCTTAGGTACAAGCAAACACAGTAGGGATATGTCTGCCCATGTTTGATGAAAATGCATACTGTGGGCTATACTTTATTCTCCACATGACACACACATCCTCCAAAAAGGTATCATAGAGGCAGATTTCTGGTGTCAAACTCATGCTATAAAGCTATAAACCAAAGAAAACATAGTTATCCCCTTTTAGAAAAAAAAGTATCCCCAAAGTACCACATTGGTAGTAGCCTCAAAAATGTGGTACAGGTACTAATGTATACATAGAGCCATGTGTTTAGTCATCTCTCCTTTGATAATCACATTACCAAAGGGTTTTGGAAATCCCTCTGTGGAGCACATAAGCAATAAAGGGTTTGCATGCAGATCCACAGAGGGTGTTGCACACCTATAATGATTAGTCATCTTTGCCAGACTTTGCTTGCTTTGGAACAGGTTTCAAATATACCTCAAGCATAAACTCTCACTCACACTCTTCAATAGAAACTGTGATGAATGGATGTGAAACAGAAGACCAGGGATCACTGCAGTGGCTAAGCTTGTCACAAGCATACAGAAGTGACCTAAGGTCTGGAAAGAGCTAGCATGCTCTGGCAAAGATAACAGATGCATTCATGGAGAAAACAGAGTACCCACCTATGAAATAATTGAGGTCACATGTATGTATATGGATTTGCCCCACAGCTACCTTACATGTGTAATGCACATACAGTTGTCATTGTGATATGTCATACACTAGAAAAATCAAAACCCACTTCACATCGACCAACGGTGTCACACACCCACTCAGCAAGTGCGAGATTTAAACTCCTTCTTAATTACATTATGATACTACAGTAGTATACATTTACACGACGTGCTATACACATTAGTAGGGCTTCATCTTTCCACAGGTATATTTGTAGGATAGTGACATCATCAGACTTGTCAAAGATGAGTATACCACTTTTAAGGGGTGTTAGTATTCAACAAAAAGGTTCATACAGTTGGCAAGTGCAGGATTTGAACCCCTGTCTAATTACATTATGATACTACAACAATACGCATTAACATGACATGCTCTACACATCACTGGCATTTCTCTTTTCCACAGGTATATTTGTAGGATGGTGACATCATCATCAGACTTGACAAAGATGAGTATACCACTTTTAAGGGGTGTGAGTAGTCTCCAAAAAGGTTGCTTCTTCCCAGAAAGACACACACACTCAGTAAGTGCAGGATTCAAACCCCTACCTAACTACATTATGATACTACAGCAGTATGAATTTACACAACGCGCTATTCACATTATTGGGAATTTTTCTTTCCACAGGTATATTTGTAGGATGGTAACATCATCAGACTTGACAAATTGAGTATACCAGTTTTAAGGGGTGTGAGTAATCTCCAAAAAGGTTGCTTCTCCCCAGGGGAGACACACACATTCATACAGCTAGCAAGTGCAGGATTTGAACCACTGTCTAATTACATTATGATACTACAACAGTACACATTAACATGACATGCTATATACATTTCTGGGATTTCTCTTTTCCACAGGTATATTTGTAGGATGGTGACATCATCAGACTTGTCAAAGATGAGTATACCACTTTTAAGGGGTGTGAGTAGTCTCCAAAAAGGTTGCTTCTTCCCTGGGAGACACACACAGTTGGCAAGTGCAAGATTCAAATTCCTACCTAACTACATTATGATACTACGGTAGTACACATTTACACAATGCGCTATACACATGACTGGGATGTCACCTTTCCACAGGTATATTTGTAGGATGGTGACATCATCAGACTTGACAAAGATGAGTATACCACTTTTAAGGGGTATGAGTAGTCTCCACAAAGGTTGTTTTTCCCCAGGGAGACACACACACACAGTTGGCAAACACAAGATTCAAACTCCTACCTAATGATCCTGCAGCAGTATACATTTACATGATGCGCTACACACATTAGTGGGATTTCATCTTTCCACAGGTATGTATATATCTGTAGGATGATAACATCATCAGATTTGACAAAGATGAGTAAGTAGTCTCCAAAAAGGTTGCTCTCTCCCCAGGGAGAGACAGTCACACACACACACACACACACACACACACACACACACACACACACACACACACACACACACACACACACACACACACACACACACACACCACACACACGCACACACTCACACACACACATAGTTGGCAAGTGCCGTGTTCTTAATCCAAACTAAGTACGTCTTTACACTTCAGCAAGGAATATGGAGTTATGGGGTGCAATACAGACATTACTTGCTGACAGTTTGCCCATAGGTTTTTTTCACATTTGCTAAACTCAGCAGGCTTCACATACTAGGTGTATTGTGAGTGTATTGTATGCATAGGCCATGACCATATCATATATGGGTTGATGCACCACATGCTGGTACACACATGGTCAAACTGGTGGCTAAGCTCTGTCAACCCAGTACTGGACAATACAGTCAGGAGGAATAGGGTCATACAACCGCAACACCCACTGTCTCACGTAGACCTACAATATAAGTACCAGCAAAACACACACAAAAATACACATTACCATACTCGGAGAATACAAATATTAATCTGAAAAAGAGAGAGTGTCCTCCTAAGCAGACAAGCAAGCAACATGCACCTCCAAGCACACGCCAGAAAACACATAATACACCAATGCAGTGTGCCTCACAACAGGCCCTAAGGCAAAACAACATACCCAACACACTAGTAATAGGTGACTTCATAGTCAGGCACACAAATGTTCCACTCACTGGGCTAGACAAGGGGAAGGTTACAGTCAGTTGTCTGTCAGGTGCTATGATCTGCCACATAACAAGTACTTACATCACTCCAGAACAGGTACATATATGACGTGTTCTTTGTACATGTCAGTGTGAATGATCTGAGACATACCTCCCAGGACAACATGACAAGAGATATATATTAGCTCTATGATCATGTAGCCCAGGCTGGTATAACCCTGACCTTGAGTAGCATCTTACTTTCACCTACATGATACTACAATATAACAGAAAGATGATAAACTTCAACAATTGGCTGAGCTTCTGGTGTCATTCAAAGGGGATCCAGTTTCTGTCTGCCTGTGATGACATGATAGACAAGCCTCATTGCTTTGCTACAGATGGTTTGCACCTGTCACCCCTATGCTTCTGAATACTGGCCAAGGCTCTTGCTGTCCCCATATTACCTATTTTAGGCAAGGCTCAAAGGTTCATAGGTTCATAGATAGGTACTAGGCTATTGGCCCTGGGGCCTATACAAGCCCAGCCAAAAAGGTACCCTGGTTTTTGCCACCCAAGAAATGTATTTTCCTGTGCCACTGTTGAGCAGAGACACAGAAGTGATCCCCAGGGTGAATTTCCTATTTCCCATCTAATCATCAAGATTTTTCTTGAAGAGTGCTAATGAGGAGCTTTGTTTGATATAGATAAGTAGTTTATTCTGGAGTATGGGAAGTCTCTGGGACAGGAATCTATCCCTCCGGCATGTTCTGTTTATTGTGGTGACAAGATTTAGGTCCCTAGAGCGTGTAGGTTCATAGGTTCATAGGTAGGTACTAGGCTATCTGCCGAAGGGCATTTATAAGCCTAGCCAGAAGGTGTTGGCTTTCGCCTCCCTTTTAAATTAGTTTCCCTGGCCTCAGTCTAACAGGGCCACTGAAGTGATCCCAGGGGTAAATTTACAATTTCCCACCCACTCGTCAAGATTCCTCTTGAAGAGAGTCAGCGAGGGGCTCTGCCTAATATAAACTGGGATTCTATTCCAGACCGAGGGAAGTCTCTGGGACAGGAATCTATCCCTCCAGCACGTCCTGTTTATTGCTGTGCTGAGGTTTAATTCACTGGAGTATGTGGCTCTAAGAGATTTGGTTTTCTTGAGGTAGAGCATGTCTATTAATTCCGGGTTGGACATGGCCTTATATGTCAGGCATAGATCACCTCTGAGCAGGCAGTAAGCAACCGAGAAGAGCTGGAGCTTCTTTAGTCAAGCTGCATAGGGCATCTCTTTGAGGCCCATGATCCTCTTGGTGAGGTACTTCTGTGGTCTTACCAGCTATTGCATGTGCTGATTAGGGTACATACCAAATGGGGCATTGTACTCTATTATGGGCCTAATGAGTGATGAGTAGAGGGGCACAATGACCTCTATTGATCTAGAGGTGAACCCTTTTATGATTAGGTGGACTACATAGAAGGAGTTTCTAACCATTTTGGCAATGTGATTATCAAAGGAGAGGTTACTATCCACCTGGGTCCCCAGGTCCCTAATTACATTTTCCATACCTAGTGGATTACCACCTATGTGGTAATTTGTGGGCACTTTGTTTTTCCAAAGGGGATGACTATGCATTTAGTGGCTTTCGGCTTGAGGCCATGGTTTTGACACCAGGTATCTGTCTCTGTAAGACCCTTCTGGAGGATGTTTATATCAGCTGGAGAGTTGATTATGGCCCCCAGTTTGCAGTCATCTGTGAACTTGGTCAGCCATAGTCCTCCCGTGCTTGCCTGTACCTCAGAGAAGTATATACTGAACAGGTGGGGTCCCAGGACCAAGCCCTGTGGGACGTCACTTGTGACAGATTTAGAGTCGGACATGGCACCCGCAACTCTGACCATGTGTGTTCTATCCGAGAGCCAGTTGGCCACCTATCTCATGACATAGGGGTTAATGTTCAAGCTGGTAAGCTTGTCTATGATGCCAGAGTGAGGAATGGTGTCGAAGGCCTTAGTGAGGTCCAGGTAGGCTGTGTGGACTACCTTCCCTTCATCTATGGCCTTGGTAACTGTTTCAAAGAAGTCAACTAGGTTTAGGAGGCAGGATCTGCCTTTAACAAAGCCAAATTGGATAGGGTCCAGTGTCTGGAGGTTCCCAATGTCTCTGTTTATGAGTTCCATGATAATTCGCTCCATAGCTTTGCAGACCAGGCTGGTCAGGCTTATAAGGTGATAGTTCCCAGGTTCTGTTGTGGCACCACCTTTGTGGAGCAGGATGACTGTTGATGTATGCCATTCTTTGCATACATAGCCTGTGGTAAGGCTGAGTCTGAACAGTGAATTTAGTTGAGGGTTTAGTTCCTTTTGGAGCTCGTGTAAGACGCAGCCTGGGACACCATCCAGTCCCATTGATGCTGTGTTCTTAGCTTTGGATAAGGCTGTTTTTACCTGCATGTCCATGATGTCTGGGGCTCTGCATTTTTCTGGGATGGACACGGGCCCTTTTGAGGGTGAGGAGGGGGTTAAGTTTGCACTGAACCTGTCCACCAGGATGTTGACAATGTCAGTTGATTCAGTGTATTTTTTGCCATTTTGCAGTAGCTCAGAGTATATCTGAGAGTTGCCACCTAAAGGTTTGATTTAGCTAAAGAAGGCTTTGTGGTTATCATTAGATTCCTTGGCAATTTTTCTTTAGAAACTGGCCTTGGATGATTTTATGAGCTATCGTAGTTTCTTGCTAATAATGATCAGTGATGCGTTTCCTTTTTGGAATTTTGCTCTATCATGTAGTAGTTTCCTCCTTCTGTTGTATAGCTTATTTATGGTCAAGGACCACCAGACTGGTTTCCTCTTTTTGGAGGAGTGAGTCTTGGTTTTACTTTCTGCAGGCTTTCCAGTTGTTGTAGATGTCTTGTGAGGTACATACCAAAAGGGGCGTTGTACTCTATAATGGATCTAATGAGTGATGAGTAGAGGGGAACAATGACCTCTTTTCTTCGGCATGAGAAACCTTTTGTGATGAGGTGTGCCATGTAGAAGGATTTCCTGACTACTGTGGTGATGTGATTATCAAAGGAGAGACTACTGTCCACCTGTGTCCCAAGGTCTCTTATCACACTTTTAGTGTTAAGTATACTACCACCTATGTTGTAGTTCATGGGTACAGAGTTTTTACTAAAGGGGATGACAATGCACTTTTTGGCATTGAGCTTGAGGCCATGGCTCTGAAACCAGGCATCTGTCTCAGTGAGGCCCTTTTGTAGGATGTCCACATCGTTAGTAGTTTTGATTATGGCTCCTAGTTTGCAGTCATCTGGGAACTTCATTAGCCAAAGACCTTCTGTGTTACCCTCTACTTCAGGGAAGTAGATAACAAACAGGACAAGACACAGGACTGAACCCTGTGGTACTCCACTTGTCACTGGTCTGAAGTCAGATTTGGAAGTCTGCTACTTTCACAGTGTGGGTTCTGTCAGTGAGCCAGTTGGCAGCCCATCTTGTGACATATGGATTTATAGCTAGTTTAGTGAGTTTATCTATAATGCCAGAGTGGGGGATGGTGTTGAAAGCCTTGGCAAGATCTAGATAGGCTGTGTGAACTACCTTACCCTTGTCTATGGCTTTGGTGACTGCTTCAAAGAAGTCTATCAGGTTTAGGAGACATGATCTGCCTTTTACAAACCCGAACTGGTTGTGGTCCAGAGTTTGGAGATTACCAATGTCTTTGTTTATAAGTTCCATGATGATACATTCCATGGCCTTGCAGACCAGACTTATCAGGCTAATGGGGCGCTAGTTCCTGGGGTCCGTGGTGGCTCCCCCCTTGTGTAGTGGGATAACTGTTGCTGTGCGCCATTCAGCAGGCACAAAGCCTGAGGTGAGGCTATGATTGAACATGGTACTTAGGTGTGGTGCCAGTTCATTCTGTAGTTCATGTAGAACACACCCTGGGATGTTATCTGGTCCCATGGATGCTGTGTTGCTGGCTTTGGAGAGTGTTTTTTACCTGTGCAGCCGTGATGACAGCAACTTTGCATTCTTCCAGTATAGAGATGGGCTCTTTCATGGGTGAGAGGGGGTAAAGTTAGCACTGATCCTATCTGCCAGGATGTTTGCAATATAATTTGGGTCTGTATATTTAGTGCCATTGTGCTGTAACTCAGAGCAGATCTGAGTGTTGCCATTGAGATTCTTGACATAGCTATAGAATGCTTTGTGGTTGTCTTTAGAATCAGTGGCAATTTTATTTTTGTAACTAGCTTTGGAGGATTTTATCAGGGATCGCAGCTTCTTACTGAGGCTGACCAAGGAGCTCCTGCACTCATGGGATTTTACCCTCTTTTGCAACAGTTTCTTCCTTCTGTTGTGAAGTTTGTTTATGGCAGGGGACCACCAGATTGGCTTCCTTTTCTTGGAGGATAGCATCTTGGTTCTGTTTGGGATAACATGATCCATGCACTCATGTAAGTGCTTATAAAGTGCAATTGTGTAGGATTCAGTAGGCATAACTGCATTGTCCATCTGCATGGATGTCCTGAAGTTCACCACTTCTGTCTTAAGAAGCATGAAGTTGGCTTTGGAGAAATTTTTTAACATGGTTTCCTTAATGGGGAGTGGGGGCAGAATGTGGATATGTAGAGTAATTAGTTTATGGTCAGATCGGACCAATGAGGTGTTGACTTCTGGTGTGGAGCACTGGTCACTCAGGACAAACCAAACACCGTAACCAACACAAATACCCACAAAGTGAGCTAAATGCTTCTCATTGCCAGAAGTCTCAGCCTCCAAATGCACGCACTCGAGGCACTTCTCAGTATGGAGAATATTGATATCTGTGCAGTAACAGAAACCTAGTTCAAGGCTCCAGAGAGCACACCAGCACTACCAGGATACTACTCATTCCATACCTTCCAGCATCAGAACCTAGATCATAGCACATAGGGTGGGGATGTATCCATATTCATCAAGGATACCGACACCTCTCTCTACATGCTGTCTACAGAATATGCACCCATAGAATGTTGCACAGCAACGTTCTTCCCACTCCACAGGGATGGGATCACTAAAGACCCTTGGCATTCAAGCTCTATGAGCCTGATGAGTCTGATCTGCAAGGCAATGGAGCCAATCATAATGGAAGTCAACAATAAAGAATTGGGAACCTTCACACAGTTGAGCATACCCAGTTTGGCTTCGTCAAATGCAGATCACGCCACCTGAACTGGGTGGATTTCTTTGAGACAGTTACCCAGGCTGCAGATGATTGTAATGAGCTCCACATAGCCTACCTATACCTCACTAAGGTCTTTGACACCATTCCCCAGTCAGGTATAATAGATGAACTCACCAACCTGGGCATGAATCCATACATCACAAGATGGATTGCAAACTGGCTCACAGACAGATCCCACAAATTAAGAGTTGCTGGCTACATGTCAGACTCTACACTGGTAACAACTGGTGTCCCCCCAGGGTTCAGTCCTGGGGCCCATCCTGTTTGGTATAGACTTCTCAAAAGTACATGCCAACACAGGAGGGTTGTGGTTGACTAAGTTTGCTGGGAACTGTAAAGTGTTTGCCATAACAGATTCCCCGGATGACACAAATGTTCTCCAGAAGGGACTCTATGAGACAGATGTGTGGTGTCAGAATCATGGCCTCAAGCTCAATGTGGAAGAATGTATAGTAATCCCCTGTGGTGAAAGCAAAGTACCCACAAACTACCACATAGGTGTTACCCCCTTAAAACTGACAAGGTAATAAGGGATCTGGGGACACAAGTAGATAGTCATCTTTCCTTTGACAACCATGTTGCCAAAGTGATTAGGAAATCCTATGTGACCCATTTAATCAACAAAGGGTTTGCATCAGGATCAAAAGAGGTAGTGGTGGTCCTCTACTCTTAAGTCATCAGACCCATCATTGAGTACAATGCACCATTTTTGGATGTACTCGTCTAAGCATATCCAACAGATGTAGAGACCACAGAGGTACCTCACCAAGAGGATTACTGGCCTCAAACAGTTGTGTTATGCAACACAACTGGTAAAACTAAATCTGTTCTCCGTTGTGTACCACCTACTCAGAGGAACACTCTGCCTAACATAAAGAGCTATGTCTAACACATAACTGCTGAACATGCTCCATCTACGGATAACAAAACTGAGTCACACTACACACTGCAGGGATATGAACCTCATCACAACAATAAATACAACATGCTGGTGGGATAGAGTACCATCCCAAACACTTGTCTTACTGTGGAACAGAGTCCCAATGTACATCAGACAGAGACCCTTGCTGACACTCTCCAATAGGAACCTTGATGAGTGGGTGGGAAACAGACAATTCACGCCAGGCATCACATCAGCAGCCCCACTAGAAAGGGGCTTAGGGTACTATCTATTAGAACTAGGGCTTAGGAGACTACCCAATGGGATGGTGAAAGCTGCACAACTTGCTTAGGCTAATATATGCCTTTGTGAAGATAGTCTACTACATACCTATGAACCTATGTGATAGGTACATGTCTACAGATAGTAGATGTATATTTCATTGTACAGTCATGTTGTACAGCAGGCACATGGACCAAATATACTGTAATGCTTACAGATCCCAGTGGCTGTTATGTACAATGGGTGAGATGTGCACCTCATGTCTTTTGTGCCACTGGGATGTGTGCTGGGTGGGACAGTCCTGGATGGCTCCCTGTCATGGTCACCCTCTTACACACATCTCTGCCCATCCATCTTTGGCTTATTATAGTGTTTCCCCCCTACATATATATAGGTACATAGGTAGGTAATAGGCTATCTGCCTGAAGGCATATATTTGTATGGCCAGAATGTACAGCTATCACCACACATGGGGTTAGTTCCCTAGGACACTGTGTAGTAGAGCTGATGAAGTGATCCATGGTGTGACAGTTCAGTTTCACATACACTTACTAAGGGTCCTCTAGAAGAGTGTCAGTGAGGGACTCAGCTTAATGTAGGTTGGGAGCCTGTTCCAAAGCAAGGGAAGTCTGTGAGTAATGTATCCTTCCAACATGTTCTATTTATTGTTGTGATGATGATATCCCTAGAGCATGTGGCGCAGTGAGCTTGGGTTTACTTCAGATAGCATATATACATCAGTTCTGCATTGGACATGGACCTGTCTGTTGGGCATAGATTGCCTGAGTAGACAGTATGCAACAGATTACAGATTGAGTTAACTTCAGTCTTGTTGCATGGGGCAACTGTTTGAGGCCAGTAATCCTCTTGTTGAGGTACTTCAGTGGTCTTTTCAGCTGCTGAAGGTGCCTAGTCAGATTCATCGCAAGTGTACCATGATACTCTATGATGGGTCTGATGACTGATGAGTAGAGGGAACCTCCCTTTGACCTACATGCAAAGACCTTGGCAATTTGTAGGAAAACATAGCATGATTTTCTAACCACTTTGTGGATGTGCTTCTGGAAGTAGAGATGACTATCCACGTGTCCATAGATCCCTTGTTATTACCTCCATATTTAGGGTGTTCATAGGTTCTTACTAGGCTAATTGCCCTTGCGAGCCATTGTAAGCCTAGCCAATTATCCCTTGCGAGACTCAAACTCTGCACCTTGTGTTTGTAAGGCAAACACCTTAACCATTAGGCCACCCTCCCAACTTTGGCACTTATGTGGTATTTGTATAACTGTAGCTCGAGGCCATAATTTTGACACCACATTTGTCTGACTGAGACCCTTTTTAAGGATGTCTCTGTTATCCCAAACATCGATTATGACAACCTTTTTGCATTCATCTACAAACTTTGCTAACCATAGCCCTCATGTGTTTGACTGTAGTTCTGAAAAGTATACACCAGACAGGAGGGGTCCCAGGACTGAGCCATGGGGGACAGCAGTTGTTACCAGCTTACAGTCCAACAGGGAGACAACAATTCTTACCTTGTGGCATCTATCTGTGTCCCAGTTGGCAATCCATTAGATGACATACATGTATATGCACAGTTGTTGATTTTGTGGACACGACATGTGCGTGGAATGTTGCAAAAGGGATTTTCAAGGTCTATGTAGGCCATGTGTAGCTCATTTCATTGATGTATATCCTGGATGACTGCCTTGAAAATTGTCTAGCAGGTTTAGGAACCATAATCTGCCCCTGACCAAACCAAAATGGGTAGGGTTGGGTGTTTGTAGGGACCCAATAGCTCTGTTTATGAGTTCTATAATGATGGACTCCATGGCCTTGCAGATCAGGCTTATTAGGCTTATAAGACAATAGTTCCCATGGTCTGTTGTGCACCAACACTTGTGGAGTGTGCCAAACGTTGCTGTAACCCTTTCAACAGTTTCCTATCCTGTACAGAGGGTGAGTCTCAACAGACTGTTGAGGTGCAGGGTCTGTTTGTTTTGGAGTTCACATATGACACAGTCAGGGAAACCATGTCATCCCATAGACGCCATGTTTTTAGGTTTGGATATAGCTGTTTAACCATTGTATATGTGATTTCTGGGTTTTCACAATCTCCAGGTATGGTAATGGTCCCTTTTTTCAGTGAGAGGGGGGTAAATATGTATGAACCTGTCTGACAAGATGTTGGCAATGTTAGTCATGTACATGTATTCATTTACACTTTGCACTGACTCAGAACATATATGAGTTTACATTGATATTTATGACATAGCGAAAGAAAGCTTCATGGTTCTCTATGGACTCTTTGGCAATATTTTTGCCAGAACATGGCTTGGATAATGTTAGGAGTGCTCATTACTTCTTGATGATACTGATCGGAGATTTATTGATCTTCTTTGGATTTTCACTTTCTTTGAACAACTTAAGTACTTGTAGTACATAGTTTGATTATGACAGGGGTCCAATATATTATATGGGTCTGTTTTCATATCACTGTGTGCGCAAGGCAGGATTGGTGAATAGTGACAAGTGTCTGGACTAAGAACTGCAACTGCCAGATATGTGTGGCCCACTGCTGTACTCAGACATGGCCTAAGTGTGTGAGCATGCCCAGTATGACCTTTCAGTATGTTGCTGACTGAAATTTGCTAAATTTGTTTAAGTGTGTGAGCATGCCCACTATGGGCATATATACTATATGTGTGTGAAAAATCAAGTTGTTTTTTACTTCAGGGCTCACCTTTGTGTTGTACATCGACAGGAAGCACGCTGAGCCTGCAGGGCTTCCATGAGTCAATTTGCATAGACTTATCGACATTTCTACATACAGGGGGGACAGCTATTATTTGTGCATTTCTACCCAGGGGGGTACACCTGATTGTTACTGTGGGTGTACATAGGATGAGGGGTACACCTGACACTTATACACATTTGCTAGGCCTGCACTGCTATGTCAGGTAGTCCATTTCAGTCTGTACTGTTGCCTATCGTACTGGCTTGAGGCATACCACTGTACTACAGACCTTAGCTTCCAATTACACTCATATTAGTTTGTGACTTCATAGCCTACCCAACCCACATCACACTGCCTGGCCTGCTGTTATCTGTCTGCATAGGCCTGGGGGGAGGTTACTCATATGCCTCTTCAGAGGGCATGATACAGCATTTGTTTGTGTTTGTGTTTGTCTACAATTGTCCTGCTGACTGTGACTGTTAGGTATGTAACCCCCCCCCAACTGGTATGTGTGAGTGACTTAAGTTGTGTCTGTGCCAGTGAAATGCTGTCATGGCTTAGTGGTTCAGTACTGTAACTATAGTGCACAGTATCCTGAGTTCTAACTTTGTCACTGCTTTTTATTTTACTGATGGGCAGACCTGACTGGTTAAGGAACAGTAAAGCAGGTGTGAGTGTTTTTACCTGACTTTGCCCGACTTTGCCCAACATTGCCCAACGTTGCCCGACATTGCCCGACATTGAGCTGGTTAGCACGGTGTGCAGCTATGCCCAATTGTATTTAAATATGCTCAATACTGGTAAAATGTGCTTAGCAGTGCTTTATATTGCTTAAAATCGGGCACTCATGTCTCAGGTGGTGCTGCAGGGCTGCCTATGTCAGATGTACATAGTACACTCTCTATACATGTTTG
The DNA here is from genome assembly GCF_019279795.1 of Protopterus annectens. NCBI lineage: Eukaryota > Metazoa > Chordata > Ceratodontiformes > Protopteridae > Protopterus > Protopterus annectens. Next base: position 1,363,386,582 of record NC_056726.1, read on the forward strand.
AAAACAGGTAGTGGCAAGTTAGGCATCCCTTTTACTGTATGTGCGAGTCAGAGAGAGGTGTCATTTACAGGGTTCCTACTGAGTCAGTGTATGTGCTATGTGTTGCCTCTTTGCCAAGGCCAGGGCATACTGGGCACACCTCCTTCTGCCTACTGGGGCAGGCTCAGGTTGTTCCTCCTCTGAGTCATGCTGTGCCTGTGCAGGCCTTGGCAATGGTGGGGGGCTGTTTGGCCCAGCCCCATGCTGTTCCTGCTGCACCTGTGTCTGCAGGATTGTATTGTGTAGCATGGCACATACCATAACAATTTGGGTACATGTAGTTGGTGAGTACTGCAAGGCTCCACCAGATGTGTCCAGGCATCGGAACCGTGACTTGAGCATCCCAAACACATGCTCAACTATGTTTCTTGTTTGTGTGTGTGCCTCATTATGGAGTTCTTGTTCAGGTGTGTGTGCATTTCTGATGGGTGTCATCAGCCACGGCTCCAGTGCGTATCCAGCATCCCCCACTACGTGACCATCAGGGATGTCCCCATTGGCAAATCTCTGGTACAGCTGCATCAGATGCCAGATGTGGGAATCATGATAGCTTCCAGGGCAGCCAGCACACACATTCATTATTATGCCCTGGGCATCACACATGACCTGGCAGTTGATGGAGGGGAAGCCCTTGTGGATGATGTAGACCCTACCCAGCTCACCGGGTGGTGATTTGATGCATATGTGCGTGCAGTCTATTGCACCCACTAACTCAGGGTATTCTGCTATTTGGTGGAAAAGACTCATATTGCTGTACAATGCCTCATGGAAATTGGGGAAATATACATGGACACCGACATGTGCTGACATGGCATCCAGGAGCTAGTGGAATACCCTGGATGCTGATGCCTGAGAAATCCCCATCATATCATCAGTTGGTCTGTAGAAGGTACCCGTAGCTAGTATTCTTATTTCAACACATATCTTGGTATCCACTGGGATGGGTTCCCCTCTGTTGGTTCTGTGTGTGAGGCGTGGCCGGCACAGCTCAACAATTTGCTGCAGGAGGTCTCTGTCCACCCTATAGCGCTCCACTATCTCCAGCTTATGTAGCCTCTGGTAGGTTACCCTGGGTCTGTACACTCTTCTCCGTCTCCTCACTGTGGGTTGCTCAGCAGCATTCACAACATCACCACCCTCAGCATCTTGCACATGTTGGTTTATGATAGCAAGAGCAGCCCCTAACATTTTGTCTGACTTAAGCTTTTTAAGCTTTCCCTCTTTGTATACTGCAGTGTTGCAGAGTTCTTGGGAAAAAACAGGGAGAATGCTGTTTGCAGAGTTTAAAGTGCAGGACTGGGATAGTCTGCTGCCTGTGTAATTGGCTGATTCTGATATATTTCACCTGGCAGCTCTGCTAGTTCTCCTTGGTTAACTTCCTACTACTTGTTTTCCTTCCTTTTCCCTTTCTGTTTCCGCCCGGGGCAGCGCCTCGCAAACACACACACATGCGCGCACACGAGCACACACGCTGTGTGCATGTTTGCAAGAAATTTCCGATATTTTAACAGTGTGCACCTTTGGTTTCAGGTTTTCAAATAGGACAACTGTAGGCATGTTTCTTGCAATTCTGAGCAACTCTGGGCAAACACAAGCCACTGTGCTCCAATTAGCTTACAGCCTTTCTGACATACCCCCTCATGATGTCACCTATATTCTACTCTACTACTCACCTACTCCTACACTTCCACTCTTGGGACATGGCTCACATGCTGGGGAAAATTGGGATTCACTATCCTTATCCTCATTTGCATAGGATTGCCTACTAATGCATGGTTACATCTCTCACACTGAACTCCCCCCCTTAGCAACCACTACTCGGTGGCTATGTTGTCTTCAGCCTGCCATTCACCTGCATGGCAAGATAAGCTTTTTAGTGAAAATGCCTATTTCTGGCTATTTTTAAATTATTTTCTTGTTTTTTAAAGCGCCACACTTTTGCAAGGTGCTGTTTTATGCTTAAACATCGGAGATCGGGGAAACAAAAGTTAGATTTTAATCATTTTAAACATTTATAAATGCCAATGGCCTTATATTTGGCCATTGGCATGCTTCCTCAACTGTATACATCCTTTATTTGGAGCTGTCATAGCTCCGTTTAGCTATTTGCAGAACGGTACTCCGTTACCAACAGAGTACATTTCTGCAGATAACACTAATCTTCTACGGACAGGTTAGTGTTTCCTGGATTGCAAATTTACCTCATTTGCATAGCTTTCAGCAGAAAATGAGGCAATTTGCATACCATGACGCTGTCCGTGCAAGAGTAGCTTTAGCAGCTCTTGTGCACGCCCCTGCCGGCTGTACCTGGATTGCACGGCAGACATATTGCCCCCATGAGCTCCTACACTCTTCTTGCACTCCGTGCATCTTCTGTAAATCCGGCCAAAAGTGTGCATTATCTAATGAAGCTTGACCAACAAAAGCACTTCAGCTCAAAAGCTATATTTTTAAGATCACAATAAAGCAGCAATCCATATCTCAAAATGAGAACAAGCCAACCTCATCATAGGATAACACAAAAACTGCTATTGACTGTCTTAAATCTTAACTACCAATAGTCTCCTTGACAGCAATGCTCTCTTATAATAATTTCCTAACATTACCCAACATTCAAACCAAAAATCAAAAATGTTTTTTCATGCAGTTTTTACTGAATGGTTTGTCTTTAAACCCAGCTGATGCCCATAAATATTAAAATATTTGCAATATATCCCAACTAACATTCAAGACAAAGGATATAAAGATCGCATAGATTAACCATTCAGTAAAAACTGCAAGATAAACCCAGCAAAGGTAGAGTTTTTATTGTGTGATAACTTAAACCTCCTGTAATAATGCAAATGACCCCTCAAGAGCATCAAGTGTTTCAGCTACACAGCTTCTGCATGCCCGTCATTTTTTCTTTTTAAAGTCATTATGGCTACTGCGGTGGTGCAGCAGTTAGCGTTTCACCTCACAGCAAGAGGTTCTCCAGTTCAGTTCTTGGCTGGAGTGCCTTCTGTGTGGAGTCTGCATGTCCTTCCAGCAGTCGAGTTACATTTAAAGACATGCAGGTAGGTGCATGCATGAATGGGTTTGCCTTCCTTGAAGGTTGGACGACGGGCTGGCAACTCGGCACTGTAAAAATCTACTGTCAATCATTAGTGGACCGGAGTTCCGCTGTGGTGACCCCTAACCCAGAAAAGCCAAAAGACTTTTAAAGTCATTATGGCTACAGTCAGGCCAATAAAGCCAAATCCCACTAGCTATGGACATGCATGCTTCAGTCTTATTATTGACATAATAATCATAGGATAAGTGGGTAGTTTGGCTATACTTTAGAAACTCATAGTTTTTAAACATAGACTATGCCAACAAACATTAAGGTGCTTGCAGAATATCCCAACTAACATTCAAACTAGAGGATAAAAAGGTCACACAGACAAAACATTCAGTAAAAGTTGCAAAAAAAAAAAAAAAAAAAAACAATCAAGCTAGAGTTTTTCACTGTGGGATTCCTTAAAGTTTCTGCAGTGTAGGCCCATGGGAAAATCATGAAAAAAAGGCTGTCCCCTACATCCATTATTGTGAAGACCAAATCAGAATGGCAAGCTCCAGGAAGGGGAATTTTAAAGATAATTTGAGTAGCCTGGATAGGTGTGTTATTAATGTGCTTGTTGTCGATAAAAGCATCAGGGTTACGGAGTCCAACAAGGAGGGAGGGGTCATCATTAAAGATTATGTCTACTATTCCAGTTAAATGCTAGAATTGCTAAAACACACTGACTCATAAGCCATTGTGTCAAGAAATGAAGTTAATATAGCCTACGTCAAAACTGATTTTTGTTTATTTGATATTGTTTGCCAAGGAAGCATTGCTGACCTTGAGTATGAGTATGTGGAGGTCAACAAACCAGTCTTATCATCAATTTTTGGGATCCTGAAAATTCACAAAGATGTGAGCAATCCTCTGCTGAGGCCAATAGCTGCCTCAGCTAGGTCAAAAACTGAACCATTAGTGATATATATTGATCAGCAGTGTAAGCGCCTGTTGGATGGCAGAGCATATGTGTTGTGAGCATTTGCTGCAGAAATTAAAGTCTATTATGTTAAGTGAGAACATATTCTTTGCAGCTATAGATGTTATTAACCTGTTTTCCATAATTCTGCATGATATAGGATTGTAATGTTTCTAGGAAATGATAAGTGAGAATAAAAACTTTTTTAATAATGAGATTTTGGTTTGTTTGCATCTTTCAGCTTTTCCCGGTTAGAGGTCGCCACAGCGGAACTCCGGTCCACTAATGATTGGCAATAGATTTTTACGTACCGAGTTGCCAGCTCTGACACAACCTTCAACAAAAGTATGTCCATTCACGCATGTCTCCACACAGAAGACGTTCTAGCAGAGAAACAAACCGAACAGCATCTTACTGTGAGGCGACAAAGCTACCGCAGCACCACCACCGCAGTACAATGGTATTGTATACATTTTTGGAGATCACTCTTAGGAACAATTTTGTATATTCTGAGGGTAAATACTTTCATCAGGTTTGGGTGTAACAGGGCATGAGTGCCTTTGTATGCAAGTTTAGTTTTACTCACCAATACAGTTTTGATAAGGTAGACAATTTGGATGCTACTATAGGGAAAGAATGCACTAATCAGCAATTTATGTCCACTATTTTCTGCAAGTAGATGTTCTCAAATTCCTTTTTACACTTTGATAGCTGTCACCTTATCATCAAAAGTGAAGAATAGTCAAAGGACAAATGGAGTACTTGGCTAGGTTGATTAACAATGGCAATGCGTTAATGGGTGAGTTAGACAAAGTTGTATACATGTTCTTAACTAGCAGTTAACCATGTAGTTTATTAAATGAGACAAAAGAAATTATTAGGGGAAGAAACACCAAATTCAGACATATTTTCTGCTCATCAACAATGAGCACCATGACTCACTGTAGAAGAGTACATGGGTATGTCAAGTAAAAGTTTGATTATGGTTATACCTATTAACAGAGAAGCACTTTTGGTCAGTAGGAGTGAAAAAACTTGGAACTTGGCTTTCACCCATGAGCTTAAAGGCAAAGTAAGTGATTTCCCTCAGATTGTTTCCAGTAAAGGAAAAAATAAGGAAGACTGTTTAGAAAACAATAAGGACAGAGATAAACAAAACAAATAAGGAGGAAGAAGGCAAAATGTGAAAAATGTAAATATTGTAGATATGTGAATGCTGGCCCCTATGTAAGTATCAATGGATATGACAGAAGCATTGGTTTCCCAGGGTGTAACGGCTCTGATACTACCAGTATGGTGTATTTAGCCACCT
>NC_056726.1:1363396933-1363581933 GCF_019279795.1 Protopterus annectens
CTACAAAGTCAGAAAAAACAAGATAAGTTGTAAGAGGATAATCTTTGCAATTCATTGATATTATGGCACATAGCAAAAGTGTATTTCTGTGACTATCACCATTTGTTAATTTTACTCACTGCAATGCTTCACTAATATATCAATTACAACTTAAGCTGCTATGGGTAATTTTGATAGACTGCAAAAAGAACAGCAATTATACAATGTCATTATAGAATCAGGACCTATTCTGTAGAAAGCAAATCCACAATACTTTACTTCTAAGAGGATCATAGGTACACAAGGCAATAATGTTGAACTTATCAGTCACTCATAAAATCCAGCCATCACAGATGATATCATATAGTTAAGACCTCATTTTAGTAAAAGACCAATCCACCATGTTATCCCAGTGGACAAGCACAGCCATAAGAAGACAGATTCTCCCCATTCATCAGTTTGTTACATGACCATCACACCAGGTGAACCACATAAAAAAAGTCTTGTAAGAAAAGGAAACTACCTATGGAATGTTAGGTAGGATAATTGAAGACAGTGATGATTCACTAAATTACGTTTATGACTTTTGTATTATAATTTAGCAAACCTTGCTTCACAGTACTGGATGGGTACAATGTAAAGCTTTGCCTTAAAAAGTGAGGTAGAGACCTAAGCACGTGTGTCCTGAATAGGTGTTATACCTTTAGCCAACTATTCCATTGTTGACATCATCCAAGTAATAGTGATTGGCAACAGTAACACCATCAAAGTGATTGTCAGAACCATGATGCAGACACTTTGGCCAAATGGGGCCTCGAGTAACCCAAGTTCAACCAGTGACTTTGCCATTGAGAAGCAGACCAAAGAGATGAGATAAGAGACCGATGACACCTTGCAAATCACATAGGAATAGGATGTAGTAGGGGTTTGCTTCTTGAAATCCAAACTATAGATCCCTGATTTCACCTCTTGAAATTAAATTAAAATAAAATATTTATGTGTGTGTGTGTGTTTGTGTGTGTGTGTCTGTGGGTGGATGTGTGCCTGTGTCTGCATATATGTGTATATCTGTGAATATGTGTGTGTGTGTGTGTATATATATATATATATATATATATATATATATATATATATATATATATATATATATATATATATATATATATATATAGCTCTACTTCAAAACATCTAAAACCCATAACATCTAATTTCATAACACACTTTTTATTATGTGTCTGCACCAAGCCCCATAAATTAAATATACCAACTCCAAACATAGTAAAAAGTGTGTTTGATGTCATTATATGTGGAGGGGATGTTATTTTCATGTGATTTGTAGTGTTACATGTTATGAAATTCGATGTTATGGGTTTTACATGTTTTGGGTTTTAGATGTTCTGGTCTCAATGTTATGAAATTCAATGTTATGGGTTTTAGATGTTTTGAAGGGGACCTATATATATATATTTATCTGTGTGTGTGCGTGTGTGTGTAATTATGCATGTTTAAGCATATGTGTATAAGTGCATGTGTACATGTGTATGTGTTTTTGCATGTGAATGTGAAATATGAACCCAAAAGAAATACACTCAGTTTAGCTGGCAGGAATAGATGTGTGGAAGGGAACATTTTCAAACTTAAGCATAGCAGAAATTATACCATGCTTTCCAGACAACTGAATAAGGTAACAAATTGGCGACAATTGTGTATTGGGATCACCATACAGTGCGGAACCTGGGATTTGCCATTTTCTTCACTGTAGTTCAAGGAGTTGGTATATTTAAGTTGTTGCACACCCTACTGTAAATTGAACACACACCTCCCTTTTTACACTGGTTCATAGGTTCATAGGTTCATAGGTTCATACTTGGCTATCTGCCCAAGGGCATTTATAAGCCTAGCCCATAGTTATGTGGCTTTCACCACCCCTTTAGTTTGAATAAAAACTATGCCTATCATTTTTCTGTGCCTCTGTCAAGCAGTGACACTGAAGTAATCCCTGGGTATATCTGCGATCTCCCATCCATTGGTCAAGATTCCTCTTGAACAAGGCCAGCGAGGTGCTCTGCCTCACATGTACCGGGATTTGTTCCACAGCATAGGGAGTCTCTGGGTGATGAATCTGTCCCTCCAGCACGTTCTATTTATAACCGTGTCAAGGTTTAAGTCTCCGCCCTTGTGGTTCTGAGGGATCTAGATTTTTGAGGTGAAGCATATTCATCAAATCTGGGTTTGACATGGCCTTATATGTCAGGCACAGGTCACCTCTGAGCAAGCGGTATGAGACTGAATAGAGCTGGAGTTCTTTCAGTCGGGCAGCATAAGACATATTTTTGAGACCCTTTATCCTTTTGGTGAGGAACTTTTGGGGCCTTTCAAGCTGCATCAGGTGTCTGGTCAGATACATTCGAACGGGCATTGTACTCAATCATAGGTCTAATGAGTGATGAGTACAGGGGACGATGACCTCCCTTGATCTAGATGTGAATCCCTTCATGATCAGGTGGGCGATATAGAAGATTTTCCTAACTACTTTAGCAACATGAGTGTCAAACGAAGGCTACTGTCAACTTGGGTCCCCAGATCCCTGATGACTTTTTCTGTGCTCAGTGGATTGCCATCTATATGGTAGCTAGGGGTAACCTTGTTTTTCCGAAGGGTATGACTATGCATTTTTGGCGTTTAACTTCAGGCCATGGCTCTGGCACCAGTTATCCGTTTCTGTGAGGCCCTTCTGGAGGATATCTGTGTCAGATGTGTTTTCGACTATGGCGCCCAGTTTGCAGTCATCTGCAAACTTTGTCAGCCATAACCCTCCTGTGTTTGCTTGTACTTCAGAAAAGTAGATGTCGAACAAGAGTGGACCCAGGACTGAGCCCTGTGGGACACCACTTGTGACAGGCTTTGAGTCTGACATGGCTCCAGCAACTCTGACCCTGTGGGTTCTGTCGCTAGCCAGTTTGCAACCCATCTTGTGATGTATGGGTTTACATTCAAGCTGATGAGTTTTTCGATGATACCTGAGTGGGGTATTGTGTGAAGGCCTTTGCCAGGTCGAGGTAGGCTGTATGGACTGCCTTTCCCTCATCAATGGCCTTGGTGACTGTCTCGAAAAAGTCAACCAAGTTTAAGAGGCAGGATCTGCCTTTGACAAAGCCAAACTGGGTTGGATCCAAAGTCTGCAAGTTCCCTATGTCTTTATTTATGAGTTCCATTATGATCCTCTCCATGGCTTTGCAGATAAGGCTTGTCAAGCTAATGGGCGGTAATTTCCAGGGTCTGTGGAGGCACCGCCCTTATGAAGTGGGACCACAGTCGCCGTGCGCCACTCCTTGGGTGCGTATCCTGAGGTGAGGCTAAGATTAAACAGCTGTCCTAACTGTGGGTTTAATTCCTCGTTGAGTTCATGAAGCACACAGCCGGGGACACCATCCGTCCCATGGATGCTGTGTTTTTGCCTTAGTGAGGGCAGTTCTCACCTGGGCGTTGGAGATGTTTGGGGGCTACAATCCTCTGGAATAGATATCTCTCCTTTGGGGGAGGGGAGAAGTTTGCACTGAACCTGTCAGCCAGTATGTTAGCAATGTGTGTAGGTTCAGTAATTTTCACATCATTTTGAACTAATTCTGAGCATATCTGGGAGTTTCCTCCTAGGTTTCTAACATAGCTAAAGAAGGCCTTATGATTGTCTTTAGAGTCCTTGGCGATTTTTCTCTCAAAATTTGCCTTGGATGATTTTATGAGAGCTCTTAGTTTTTTACTTATAATGATCAAAGGCGTCTTACCTTTCAAGGATTTTGCTCTATCTTGTAGTAGCTTCCTCCTTTTGTTGTAGAGCTTGTTTATGGCTGGGGTCCACCAGACTGGACGCTTGCCTTTGGTACAGAGAGTCTTAGTTTTGTTTGGGATTGCCTGATCCATGCAGTCCTGTAGGTGCTGGTAGAAGGCATTTGTAAGTGATTCAGCGGTTTGAGTAATGTTTACCACTGGCTCAATGGCCTTAAAGGAGACCACACTAGTTTTTAGAAGTGTGAAATCGGCTTTTGAGAAGTTTTTCACTGTGGTCTTTTTTGTTTCAGGTGGGGGCGGGATGAGGACCTCCAGCGAGATTAGTTTATGATCTGATCTCACCAGTGAGGGGTATACTTCCGGTGTTGAACATTTTGATCCCATGTTCGTGATGATGAGATCAAGTATGTTTTCACCTCTTGTGGGGATGGTGACTAGTTATCCCATGGCATTTGAGTTTATGAACTCCAGGAATCTTTGGGTTAGAGTGTTCGGGCTTGAGTAGTGTTCCCAGTCTATATTAGGGTAGTTGAAGTCACCTAGTATGATGGTGTTTGGAGATACATTTATCCTCCAATGTTTTCAGGAAGGCCATGTGAGGTTCCTGAGTTTGAGAGGGTGGCCTGTAACATGCTACAAATTGCAGAGCAGTCTTGCCTATGGTTAATTGTACCTGGATGGTCTCCGATGCATCGTGCGTTGCCACCAACCTTGAGGTGTGGGTGTCCTTTATGAATATGGACACCCTCCTTTCTTGGTGTTGTCCGGATTTTGGGGCGGAGCATGATATGAGGTGAAACCTGTTAGTGCTGGGGTGCTCTCAGGAGCCTTGAACCAGGTTTCTGTCACAGCACAGACATCGATGTTCTCCATATTGAGAAGGGCCTCGAGTGCGTGCATCTTGAGATTGAGACTTCTGGCATTGAGCAGCATTACCCTTAGTTTTTCCTTTTGGTGTTCTAGGGTGGTAGGTTTAGAATTTGAGCCTTGCCTAAAAAGGCACTATGGAGGTGGCAAGAGTCTTTGCCAATATCCGAAGCCCAGGGTGACAGGTGCAAGCCGTCCCTTGCGAAGCAGCGTGGCTTGTCCAGCATGTCATCCCAGGCAGACAGACATTGGATCCCCTTTGAATGACACCAGAATTTAAGCCAATTATTAAAGCTGATCATCTTATCACTGTATTGTGGCATCATTCTAGGTGAAGGTAGGATACTGCTCAAGGTCAGGGTCATACCTGCCTGGGCTACATAATCAGAGAGCTCCTCGATGTCCCTTTTCATGTAGTCCAAGGAGGTACGTCTCAGGTCATTGACACCAGCGTGGACAATGACTGAGTCGTACTTGTACCTGCTGTTGAGAGACCTGAGTGCTTGCGTTATGTGGCGGATTCTAGCACCCGACAGGCAGCTTACTGTGACCTTCTCCTTACTCAGTCTGGTGAGCGGGGCGTCAGTGTGTCTGACTATGGAATCACCAATGACAAGTGTGTCTGGCATTTTGTTTGGCCTTAAGGGCTGTGACTGTTTGACACTCTGACTGTGTGGTCTATGTGTTGCATGTGCTGGGTCGTGAGGTGGTAGTTGTTTGGGTGTCTGCTTTGGTGGCCTCTGCTGTTTTGGTAAATTTTGATCAGAGCCTCCAGTATGTCTTTGTGTGAGTATGTGTATGATTTGAAGTTGTGATGGTACCATGTGTGACTGGGTATGTATTGTGTGTGGTTACCTTCTCCTCCTGTCTGGTCTTGCCAGTCCTATGTTGAGAGAGCTCAGCCTCCAGTTTGGCCGTATAGTTGCATCTCTCGCATGTATTTGTGTTTTGTGGGAGAAGGAGAGGATTGTCTGTGTACATGAGGCAATTGTAACATTGCCTCAATATTCTAGGTTCACCAGTTGAGCTGGAGAGGACACTAGCAACTGATCCCTCGACATACTAGAAGTAGTAGATAAAAAACTTTCAAAGGACTCCGGGGAAGTGGGTTTTAGGCTGGTGGGGTACTATCTATAATAAGAGTGCTTTATCAATGTGCAAGTACTGTAGGAGTAAGTGCTAGGCTTTACAGATAGAGAATACTCTACTTGGGAATCAAGTAGAGATGAACTTTTCAGTTATAGGATATGCTGGTTAGATCAGCAGTACAGTTTAGCGTGTTTTATAGCAGGGGCTGAAGGGAGCTAGGAATTGGCCCAAACGACCAATGGACTACTAGTTTCTGGCTGAAACTTCACCAAATCGGACAAAAAGGCCGCTCAGTGCTTCCCACTCCCACTGGTAAGCAAAGAAACTTCCCTCCTTCCTAATAAGGCAATGGATCAGTAACAGGAACTAAAAAACAAAGCCCAGGGATCAGCAACTCTGAAACTGGACTACTCTAGTTCAGTAAAGTGGGAAAACAAGAGATTTTTGTTTTATTACAGAGATAAGGAAAAAACAGACAGTAAATGCTATAAATGCTGTAAATCGGCTAGCGACTTTAGTGTGTAGCCTACAGAAACAATTTGCAACAATTAGTAACTTAAAGTGCAATAAACAGTGTAAAATGCAGAAATCACTTAAAGTAGCAGTAAAACAGGCGAAATGCAGTCGCTAGCTTAATAACAGTGGGAAAGCCACAAAAATACTTATATCTGGTAGAAAGTCACTCTTTTAGCTCTCTGCTGCTTGGATCACTCTGCAGGCCACCACGAGGATCTGTGCAGAGTTGGTACAAGCTGGAAAACGCGTGTTTAGCGTGTTTTATAGCAGGGGCTGAAAGGAGCTAGAATTGGCCCAAAACGACCAATAGACTACTAGTTTCTGGCTGAAACTTCACCAATTCGGACAAAAGGCTGCTCAGTGCTTCCCACTCCCACTGGTAAGCAAAGAAACTTCCTCCTTCCTAATAAGGCAATGGATCAGTAACAGGAACTAAAAACAAAGCCCAGGGATCAGCAACTCTGAAACTGGACTACTCTAGTTCAGTAAGGTGGGAAAACAAGAGATTTTTTTTTTTTTTTTTTTTACAGAGACAAGGAAAAAACAGACAGTAAATGCTATAAATGCTTTTAAGTGGCTAGCACACTTGAGTGTGTTAGCCTACAGGTAAAATTAAGCAACAAATAACTTTTTAAGAGTGCAAAACAGTTAATCAACACAAAAACAGTTTAAATAAAATGCAGAGCTGTATAAACAGGCTAAAATGCAGTCGCTAAGCAGTAAATATTCAAAAAGCCAGAAAAAAATACTTAAATCAGTTATAGCAGATACAGTTATAACAAATGCTCTGAAATATACTGTATATTTCCAATATGTTTGAGAAGGACAGTCAGAACACAAGAAGGTTCAGGCGAAAAAGAAAAAAAAAGTTTTGTTTTACTTTTTGAAAAGGGAAAAAGGAGGAACAGAAGGCCTTATCAAATGTTCTCTCTGTATTAAGAAGAATGAGCTAATGACACTAGACTGGGAGGTGTGTCACAGTAGGGGCGGGCAACTGCAAAGCCACCAAGTATAAGAGCAAGACACCAACAGGGAAGGAGGGTAGGACAATAATAGCCTAAGACAGCAAGCCCTACAGATTCTGAAAGTTTTTTAAACAGATAAAGATTTCTGAAGATTCTGAATAGACAAAGTGTGATCAAGGAGTTGGTATATTTAAGTTGTAGGGGGTGTTGGGGGTGCAGGGGGGCTAAAACATACTGGTAAGTTGTTCTGTGTTTTTGTCACTTTTTCGGCAATTCAAATCTTCGGCGATATGGTGATATGGTTTTGGCCATATTGTTTTCAGAGATTTGAACTGTCGGCGAAGTATAGTGATCCATATACATATGTGTATGTATATATATATATATATATATATATATATATATATATGGGTTCATATGAATCCGTCGACAGCCGAAACATCGACGCTTACCTCATCGACACCAAAGCATCGACCGTTCAGAACATCGACAATCCAGGTAAGCGATTTTCCCCCTTACAGGACCCATGGTAGCACTTGTTTCGCTAGTGCGACGCTATGGACAACGCAAATTCTCAACAGTCGCTACCATGGGTCCTAAGTGCTACCATGGGTCCTGTAAGGGGAAAATCGCTTACCTGGATTGTCGATGTTCTGAACGGTCGATGCTTTGGTGTCGATGAGGTAAGCCGATGTTTCGCTGTCGACGGATTCATATGAACCATATATATATATATATATATATATACACATATATATATATATATATATATATATATATATATATATATATATATATATATATATATATATATATAAATATATAAAATTGAACATGCATTTGATTAAGTCATATGTCATACACTATTTTATAGAAATCATTTAAACCAAGTCTAAGCAATGCCCCCCAATTAATTATTAAGCATTGTTCGACATCACCCAGAGAGCAGTTAAATTGTATGTTGTCTCTGTTTTTACTGCAGTGTTTTCCTTAGAACTCTACTTATTAGTTTAGTACTGTATACATCTTTATTTTCATTGCTTGGTGATTTTCCCACAGGCATTCACTGAAGAGGCTTTTTTTGCCCAGTCAGTTTATACCAATCAGCAAATACAAATAAATCAGCAAACAAGCAAATACATTATATCTATCAATACATATAAACACACAATTAGCATCACTGTATTCCAAGGTGTTTACTCACTTATATGCATGGTTTAAACACATTTACTTTATTTTATTTTTATTTTAGTTCTATTTATACTTTTTAGCAGGCAATCAGCTGATGTACATTGTGTCATTATCTATCTATCTATCTCTCTCTCTCTTTTTCTCTCTCTCTCTCTATATATATATATGTGTGTGTGTGTGTGTGTGTGTGTGTGTGTGTGTGTGTGTGTGTGTGTGTGTGTGTGTGTGTGTGTGTGTGTGTGTGTGTGTAAGAAGGTGGGTAATATGTCTGACAGTTAGCTCAAAGTGGTAAGGCCCTGAGCTGTTAATGACTTGATAGCTGTAATGAAGGGCCCGTGGTTTGATTCTCATAAAGTTAGTTTCTGTTGTACCTTCTCCATTTTGTTTTCTATTTTAAGAAATCTGCTTGGTCTGGGGTTTTTGTTCTATGTGAAATGTGAAAAACAGACACCTAAATTAGCTAAGCTAAACATTTCAGCTGTTGTTTCATTGGTTAAATTGTTTTTTGAGTGATACTGAAATACACACTGAATTTGTGGGCCTTTGTCTTTTTCTGAAAATATTTCCAGTCTGCATAAACTAATTTATTTAATATTTGTTTACTGGGAAATTCTGACTTGGAACAGCCAATTTTCACTGGAGGCCTGGGAAGGGATGTTCCAGATGCATGTCTTTGTGACATGGGAGGAAACCAGAGCTCCCAGAGAAAACCCTCACAAACAAAGGGAGGACATGCACACTGCGTACAGAAGGCACCCAAGCCAATAATCAAACCAGAAAACTTCTTGCTGTGAGGCAACAGCTCTACCGCTGCACCACTGCACCATCCATAATCACTGCTACTGATTCCCTTCTATTTTTTCCCACCCACCTTTCCCTTCGTTCATCTGCTTTTTAAACCTGGTGATTTTAAGTTGCACATCCTTACTGTAAATTGAGCTTAACACATTCCTCCCTTTCTACACTGGTGTTGATGTCTTGAATTATTTATTTGCCTTTTCTTGTGCTTATATTGAAAAAGTGCATTTTGCCTCTCATTGTCTGTTCTGATTTACTTGATTGGAATTCATTATTTAGATACTTGTAGTGTTAAATGTTATGAAATTCGATGTTATGGGTTTTACATGTTTTGGGTTTTAGATGTTCTGGTCTCAATGTTATGAAATTCAATGTTATGGGTTTTAGATGTTTTGAAGGGGACCTATATACATAGGATATATATATGGATAAAGCAGTGTATGTTTACACTCTAGCAAGCACTTATTTTTACATCAAGAGGTCAGTGGATTTTTCATTTAGTTCACTGGGAGGTAGCCTAGTCTGTATAGGGTGGAGAAACACGTGAGATTTCTGCATGTAGTTGTACTGATTGGAGGGCTTATTAATCAGCTTATCTTGGTCTTAGTGCCTTTATAAATTCTATACAGTTGAGTGGCTCTTGGCTCATTTATACAAAGTGAAGTACTTTTATTGAATAACCACACTTTTATAAGCTGTTTAAAGTACACTGTTGTATCCATATCTTTAAGTTTATCTGTGGTAGCATTTTGTATCTTTTAAGTTTCTTTGTGGTAGTATTTAACTTGGGACACTCTTTTATTGCACTTTTGCATTAGGAGGCTAGTGGCAGTAGATGTTTACCTGAGCTGGGATGCACAGAAAAGGGCTCTAAGCAGTTTTTTTTTTTTTTTTTGCATTTCTCTTATATACTATGACTGTATTTTAGCTGTTCTAAAAAAATGGATTGTCTGCTGCTGCTGCTTTAAGTTTAAGTAGTCAGTTGCACTGTATTACATTGTATCTCTTAGTTGCAGAGCCATTGTAGGTAATTTGTGTGGTCTTGTAACTCTTGGGCTCCAAACCAACAATTTTACATTAAGAAGGTGTTTCTCTGCACCCTTGTGGCAGAAGTGTGCTGATCTAAACCGTCTGAGTTGGAGATTGCTAGTAAAAGTCTGACTGTTTGTTTTCCTGATTTGTAGTTAGCTTAAAACTTGTTTCTCTTTGCAAGTATTTAAGCCTCACAGTTGCTTGGTGCTGTTCCTCATGCAGTGGGGGTTAGCAGTGCTCTGTATAGATGCAAAAGCCTAGAAGCTCAGTTGTTCCCTAAACAGCTGTGAAAGTGAAAGCCTTCCAAGCTTTTCTGCTGGTCTAGGAGCACCTCATTTGCCACTGAGCAGTGTTGCCTTATTGAGCAATGTTAGCCTACACAGAGTATAGGTCCCTCTTGTAGTCTTGGCACTACCAGCACAGTCCTGTCAAATTAACCCATTCCCTTCCCTAATAAAACATCTAGTAAGAGCCTGCTATCACAGACTGGCAGTTTCCTATCATCTCCCTGGCCGGCCTTTTAGACATGGGCATCTTGAGACAATGTAGCAATTGTCTTGTGTATACTGACAACCACCTACTCCCAAAACAAACAAATAGTTTATGTGAGAGATGTAGTTACAGTATGAAACTGGAAGCAAGACTCTCACATAAGGACAAATTGAATGCCACACAGGTTGTCAGCACACACATACTTATCACACTAAATAAGAACATGACACATAAACCAACATTTGCTGAGGTACTCTTTAGTGACTTACCAAAAGATCAGTGGCCTCCCAAATGGAAACCACTTACACACATAACAATGCAAAAAACAACCAAAACACATAATAACACACACCAGTGTTTCAACAAATAAGCCCATAAGGCATAACACCACAAAACCTAATGTATTTCTCATAGGTGACCCCATTGTGAGGGACATGGATGTTCCCCTCACCAGGCTGGATAAAGATCGGGTTACGGTTAGCTGCCTGACAGGTGCCAGGATCCATCAAGTCACTGAAGCACTCAAGTGACTCAACCACAAGTACTGGTATGACTCTGTCATAGTCCATGTGGGGGTGAATGACACTGAGATGTGGCTCAGTGGATTATATGAAGAGAGGCATGACTGAGCTCTCAGATTATGTGTCACAGGCAGGTATAAGCCTAGCCTTAAGCAGCATTCCACCATCTCCAATGATGATGCCACAATATAAACAAAGGATAATGGACTTTAAAAATTGGCTTAGCTTCTGGTGTCACTCCAAGGGGATACAGTATCTGTCAGCCTGGAAAGACATGGTCAACAGGCCATGCTTCATTGCCAGACATGGCCTACACCTGTCTACTCTAGGCTTTCAGATACTGGCAAAGGCATTAGCTGCCCCCATTGTGCCCTTTTTAGGCAGTGTCAAAATAGCCATCCTCCCAACATAGCAAAATTCTTTCTAGATAAACTCAGAATATTGCTGCTTAATGCTAGGTGTCTAAGCAAGAAACTGCACTCCCTGGAAGCAGTCTTCACTTTGGAAGATGCTGACATGTGTGCAGTCACCGAGACATGGTTCAAAGGCATGGAAAGCACCCTGGCTGTGCAGAGCTACAATGCTTTCCATACATTCAGAACACAAACTGAGTGTGAAAGAACCAAAGTAGAAGGCACATCCATCTTCATTAAGGATAAGTACACCTCAAGACTTGTCAAACAGTATGAGTCTTTTGAGCTACTCCATGTCCAATTAACTACAGACAAAGCCCACTACCACATCATTGTTAGCTATATGTCTCCCCATGAAACAGGAAAAGCATACCACATACCTGGACTTACTGGAGTCACTTGCCAGACAGCCCAGCACATTACTTGTGGGTGATTTAATTATCCTACCAGAGAATGGGAAACATACACAACCATAAACATCCTGGCTCAGAGATTCTTGGTCTTTGTCATTTCAAATGCTCTGAAACAGCTAGTCAGCACACTCACAACAGGCTCAAATGTCCTGGACACAGTACTCACTAACATGAGAGAGCATTGCACCCCCCTCCCTGTGTGATGTCCTCCTTGGTAAGACTGTAACATAAATCAGTCTCATTTAAGACCAGATACCCCATTAAGCTCAAAACTGCTTAAGAATTTTTCAGACAAATTACCTGACACCTGACATGCAGCTAACCATAACCTGCCCCTTATTCAGCCTGGCAAGGGTATAAGGTTCATAGGTTCATAGGTAGGTATTAGGCTATCTGCCCAAAGGCATTTATAAGCCTAGCTGGAATGTGTTGGCTTTCTCCACCCCCTTAGATTAGTTCCCTGTACCTCTGTCCAGCACAGCCATTGAAGTGATGCCTGGGGTAAACCTTCTGTTTCCCATCCACTCATCAAGGTTTCTCTTGAAGATGGTTAGCGAGGAGCTCTGCCTAATGTAGACTGGAAACTTGTTCCAGAGCAAGGGAAGTCTCTGGGACAGGAATCTATCCCTCCAGCACATTCTATTTATTGTTGTGGTGAGGTTTAGATCCCTGGGGCATGTGGCTCGATGGGATATGGTTTTCTTTAGGTGGAGCATGTCCATCAATTCTGGGTTGGACATGGCCTTGTACATCAGGCAGAGATCACCTTTGAGTAGGTGGTATGCAACCGATTACAGCTGGAGTTTCTTCAGTCGAGCTGCATAGGGCATCTGCTTGAGGCCAGTGATCCTCTTGGTGAGGTACTTCTGTGGTCTTTCCAGTTGTTGCAGGTGTCTTGTAAGGTACATCCCAAATGGGGCATTGTACTCTATGATGGGTCTGATGAGTGATGCATAGAGGGGCCCAATGACCTCTTTCAATCTGGATGCAAACCCTTTTTTGTTAGGTAGGCCACATAGAAGGATTTTCTAACCACTTTGGCAATGTGATTATCAAAAGAGAGGTTACTATCTATTTGGGTCCCCAGATCCCTTATTACATCTTCCCTATGTAGGGGGCTACCATCTATGTGGTAGTTTGTGAGTACTTTTTTTTTTCCAAAGGGGATGACTATGCACTTTCTGGCATTTAGCTCAAGGCCATGGTTTTGACACCGGGTATTTGTCTCAGTGAGACCCTTTGGAGGATGTTTGTGTCAGCCGGAGAGTCAATTATAGTCCCTAGTTGCAGTTATCTGTGAACTTGGTCAGCCATAGTCCTCCTGTGCTTGCCTGTACCTCTGAGAAGTATATGTCGAACAGGAGGGGTCCTTGGACTGAGCCCTGAGGAACGCCACTTGTAACCGGTTTAGAGTCAGACCTAGCTCCCACAATTCTTACCATGTGGGTTCTGTCCGTGAGCCAGTTGGCAACCCATCTCGTGATGTAGGGATTTATGTTCAGGCTGGTGAGCTTGTCTATAATACCTGAGTGGGGAATGGTGTCAAAGGCCTTTGCGAGGTCTAGGTAGGCTGTGTGGACCACCTTTCCCCTCATCTATAGCCTTGGTAACTGTCTCAAAGAAGTTCACCAGGTTTAGGAGGCATGATCTGCCCTTAACAAAGCCGAACTGGGTAGGGTCCAGTGTTTGGAGGTTTCCTATGTCTCTGTTAATGAGATCCATGATTATGCGCTCCATAGCTTTGCAGATCAAGCTAGTCAGGCTTATAAGGCGATAGTTCCTGGGTACTGCTGTGGCTCCACCTTTGTAGAGCAAAATAACCATTGATGTATGCCACTCTGTGGGCACGTAGCCTGTGGAGAGGCTGAGTTTAAACAGTGTGTTTAGGTGAGGGCTTAGTTCATCTTTGAGCTTGTGTAGGACGCAGCATGGGACACCGTCCGGTCCCATTGATGCTGTGTTTTTGGCTTTGGTGAGGGCTATTTTAACCTGAGTATCTGTGATTTCAGGGGCACTACATTCTTCTGGTATAGCTATGGGCTCTTTTGGGGGTGAGAGGAGGGTGAAGTTTGCACTGAAACTGTCTGCCAGGATGTTGGCTATATCAGTCGGTTCAGTGTATTTTGTGCCATTCTGCACTAACTCAGAGCAGATCTGAGAATTGCCACTTAGATTTTTGACATAGCTAAAGAATGCCTTGTGGTTACCTTTGGAGTCCATGGCAATTTTTCTTTCGAAGCTAGCCTTGGATGATTTTATGAGGGAATGTAGTTTCTTGCTGATACTGATCAGGGATGTCTTCCATTCCTGGGATTTTACTCTTTTCTGTACTAGTTTCCTCCTTCTATTGTATAGCTTGTTTATGGCAAGGGTCCACCAAACTGGTTTCCTTTTCTTGGAATAGTGAGTCTTGGTTTTGTTTGGGATCGCACGATCCATGTATTCTTGTAGGTGCCTGTAGAGTGCATTAGTAAAGGATTTTGCAGCTTGGACAGCGTTATCCTTTAGCATGGGGGCCTTGAAACTTCCCACTTTGATCTTAAGTAATGTGAAGTTTGCTTTTGAAAAGTTTTTCACGGTGGTTTCTTTGACCGGGGGTGGTGGCAGAATGTGGATATCCAGAGTGATTAGTTTATGGTCAGATCTAACCAGCGAAGGGTTGACCACTGGTGTGGAGCACCAGTCGCCCTTGTTGGTGATGACCAGGTCCAATATGTTGTCACCTCTGATGGGGTGTTGACCAGTTGATCCAGGGCGTTTGAGTTTATAAATTCTAAGAAATGTTGGGCAAGGGAGTTTGTACTTGAGTAGTTCTCCCAGTTAATGTTTGGGTAATTGAAATCACCCAATATCAGGGTGTTTGGAAGGACCTTTATGTTTCCCAGTGTTAACAGGAATGTGGAGTGGGGGTCCTGGGACATGGTGAGTGATCTGTAGCAAGCTATAATTTGAATAGCAGTTTTGCCTGTGGTTAGTTGCACGTGGATGATCTCTGAAGCATCGTGCTGTACCGCTAACCTGGAGGTGTGGGTATCTTTGATGAATATGGATACTCCCCCACCTTTTGTATTTCGGTCCGGGTTTTGTGGCCGAAATGTATGGTATGAGTTGTAGACTGGTAGTGCTGGGGTGCTCTCTGGAGCCTTAAACCAGGTTTCCTGTTACTGCACATATATCGATTTTCTCCATACTGAGGAGTGCCTCGAGTGCGTGCATTTTGAGGTTTAGACTTCTGGCATTGAGTAGCATTAGCCTTAGTTTTTTTGTTACTTGTGCTATTTACGGTCGTGGGTTTGTCTTTTGAGCCTTGCCTAAAAAAGGCACTATGGGAGTGGCAAGTGCCTTGGCCAGTATTCGAAAGCCTAAGGGTGACAGGTGCAAGCCATCTCTAGCAAAGCAGCATGGCTTGTCAAGCATGTCATCCCAGGCTGACAGACACTGGAACCCCTTTGAATGACACCAGAAGCTTAGCCAATTGTTGAAATTGATAATTTTTTCTCTATGCGGTGGTATCATTCTTGGTGAGGGCAGGATGCTACTCAGGATCAGGGTCATACTGGCCTGGGCTACATGATCAGAGAGCTCTTCCATGTCTATTTTAATGTAGTCCAGGGAGGTATGGCTCAGGTCATTCACACCAACATGGACAATGACAGTCATATTTGTACTTGTTCTGGAGTGACCTGAGTGCTTGTGTTATGTGACGGATCCTAGCACCTGACAGGCAGCTAATAGTAACTTTCTCCTTGTTCAGCCTAGTGAGTGGGATGTCAGTGTGCCTGACTAAAGAGTCACCTATTACTAGTGTGTTGGGTATGTTATCCCAGGCAGTTTCAAAGCCCCCTTGAATGCAGATAACATGGGCTGCTATTTAAAGGTGTACACCAATGTCCTGTATAACCACTTAAGCAGTTGTATAGAATTGGCTGTACCTGTCCGGATTAAAAGTAGGTCTTGCTGAAAAAACAAGCCACTCTGATGGACCTCTAGTGTAAACAGGCTATGCAGCAAGAGAAAAAAACTAACATCCAAGAACAAGAGGGAACGAGCTCAACAAAGAAAGAAATCACTCTCTAGCTTAAACAAACAAATTAGAGATATTGTCAAGTCCTCCAAAGCTAATTATGAAGCAACAATAGCCTCCCTAGTTAAGGATAATTACAAGGCATTCTTTAACTACATCTGAAATCTAAAAGGTAATAACTAGCTATGCAGTGAACCGGTTGTGGATGGCACCACCCATACTCAACCAGAGGTAATAGCCAACCAGCTAGCTGACAGATTTGGAGAAAAATTCACCAAAATTCATCCCCTTGTCCCCTGTAGTCACCCCCAAAATATACCTGTTACCATTGCTCAGCCTATTATCTTAAGAGAGCAGGTCATCTCAGCTCTCTCCAAGGCCAAAAACATGGCATCAATGAGACCAGACAACCTCCCAGGTTGCCTTTTAAACAGCTTAAAACATGATCTAACAGACTCACTTGGATCCCTTTTTAACCATGGCCTGAGAACTGGCTATGGTCCAGAGGAATGAAGGGCAGCAACAGTAATCCTTCTCCACAAAGGGTGACCATCAACCAACCCTGGGAATTATAGGCCCATAAGCTTGACTAGCTGCATCTGCAAGACCATGGAAAGAATCATTATGGAACTTATTAACAAGGACATCGGTAATCTCCTAACTCTGGACCTGACCCAGTTCAGATTCATTAAAGGTAGATCATCCCTGTTAAACATGAATGAATTCTTTGAGAAAGTCACCAAGGCCCTGGATGAGGGAAAGACAATGCATACTGCCTATCTTGACCTAGGCAAGGCATTTGACACAAACACCCACTCAGGTATTATAGAGAAACTCTCCCATTTTGGAAGTAACCCCTATATTACTGGATGGGTAGCCAACTGGGTCACAGACAGGACACATATTGTCAAAGTGTATGACTTCACCTCTAACAAAAGACCAGTCACCAGTGGCTTACCACAGGGTTCTGTGCTGGGCACCTTACTATTTGGAATTTATTTCTTAGAAGTCCAGAGAAACTTAGACAGCCTGTGGCTGACCAAGTTTGCTGACAATTGCAAATTGAGGGCAATCATTGAGTCCCCCAATGATGTTTATATACTGTAGATAGGGTTAATGCAGACAAATGATTGGTGCTAAAGCCACAGATTAAAGCTAAGTGTAAAAAATGCATTACTGTTCCCTTTGGGAAAGCTGACATCCCTCTTAATTACATTATAGACAGTACCCTCCTAAGTGTAGACCCAGCGTTATGCTATCAGGGTGCTCAAGTTAATAGCAATCTGAACTTTGACCATCACATATCCACAGTAGTAAGGAAATCCTTCTTTTTGGCACATCTTATAAGTAAAGGCACTGCATATAGATCTAAGGATGCTATAATCCCATTATACTTGGTCCACATCAGACCAATAATTGAGTACAATGCTCTCTTTTGCATATACATCACCAGACACCTGCAGCAATTGGAGAGACCACAGAGTTTTCTCACCAAGAAATTAGAGGGTACGTAAAAGAAGTCTTACAAAGAAGGACTGAAAGCCCTGCCCCTGCCCTCTGCAAACTTCACTCACCTAAGCACCAACAATTGGGGTAAGTCTGGATAAATATTGCTAGGCTAGTAATGGGTCTAAAGGTGCTGGTCTAGTAACCTCCTTTGAACCTATGAACCTATACGATATCACTGAAGAAGCTTCAAATGAAACTAGTTTGTTATTTTTTTTCCACTGGCAGTGTTAATAAAAGTTTTTGGCACGTGAGTGCTGACTTTGTTTTTTTTTTTTGTGTGTGTGTTTGTTGTGTACCTGTTGTTGCCTTGCTGTGTGATTATTGCTGCCTTTATTTAAGACATGGATGCCAATAAATTTCCTTAAAGAAAGTATGAAAATGGAGCCTAAGAGGTGAATCTTGACATCCATGTTGATAAAGTTAAAGATCCAATAATAATTATTTGTCCAATACAAAGGATAAAATGCTCACCCAGAAAAAACATTCAACAAAAACTGCAAGAAAGACCTAGCTGAGATAATTTTCGCTGTGTATTGCTTTAAACTTCATGTAAGCAAGACTTCTAGGGTATATGCAAATGACCCCTTAAGGGATTTTCACTTTTTAAATCTTTATGACCACAATAAATCCAGCCCACTCTAGCTGAAGACATGCTTGCTTTAATCATTTTTTGATCTCATCAACACAATATAACTAGATAATATGGCTATACTTTACAAACACAGAGGTTAAAATAAAGCCTAATGTCCATAAACATTAGAGTGCCTGCAAAATATATCCCCTCCAGAATTAACTTTTTTGGCCTGAATATACCCATAAAGACTTAAAAAAAGTAAATGGTAATGAGCATTCAGAAGCCATTTAGCCGAAACATGGGTATGTCCTGAAGGGGTAATTTGCATGTATCCCATGGGCCTCCTCTACAAGAGGATTAAGGTATTATGCAGTGAAGATGCTAGCTTGGCTGGGTTTTTCTTGCAGTTTTTACTAAATAGTTGGTCTGTGTAACCCTTTCAACATTTGGTTATCAATTGTGTTAAATACATGGATTTAAGGCCTTGGCTAAGCCTTTCTTCAGTTGTTATCATAATCCTTTGCAGTACATGAAGCTTTAGCTGCTCTGATATACTACAGTGAAAAAGTATTGAAATACAAACTGTTGGAATATGAAATTCTTTGTGCTTTGAAAGCCATAAAACAATTAAGAATTGCCATACAATAAGTGCAAGAATCTAATCTATTAGCTGTTGAGTTCTAAGAGATTTTTAAATTCTTGGGACCATACCTTTCAACCTTTTAGTGCAAGAAATCTGGACAAAGCCATAAGTAATGGGGAAAGAAAAGCACAAAAATAGGGACATTTTTAAATATTGCTCTTATAAACTTAGAAAGTTGATAGAATAACAGGTTTTGCATTAGCATATATTTTCTGAAGGGTATAAAGTCTGAAACTCAATTATCTGTCATGATTTTTTTACTTCAACCCTCAATGATTTTCCAGAAAGCCACAATTTTATGAGAGACAGAACAAAAATATGAGGCAAAAATCTGGACATTCTCCAAAAAGCTGTACAGTTGAGAGGTATTCTTGGTACTTGTTTTCTATCCATCTAATCCAGGTCTTCCAAGCTATCTGCTGCTTGTTTACAGGCCTTACAATAACTGGATTACTTCTCCTAGTGATTAACCTTGCTTTTTATAAGTCATAAGTCATTTTTAGTAGCTTTTATGTGATTCAAGTTCCTTTTCTCTCATTTTATATTATTTTGTCAGTATAAGCTATTTATTCATTTTTATCAGTTATTTTGTATATCATTGTCCTTATTCAGATCCTATAACAGCTAGGTTAAGCAAGTTCTTTTAAGCTCTTATTTTTTCAGCAGTATATCTTTATTGATTTTACTGATAGATTAACAATGCAAACATCAACAGCAAAAACAAAATGACCAATGGCAGATAATGCAATAGCATCAAAAATAAAAATGCACACAAAACAATTAATAGTTTAAGTTATGCTAGTAATAATAGAAATATATATGGAGTAACAACTTGTTTTTATGATGACATAAATGAAACCGTGTATGGTGTTTATATATACAAAAGATGCTATTAAAAATCTATGGGAGTCTCTCTCCACTGTCTAAAAATAGCTGTTGTTCTTTCGGCTTTTCCCGTTAGGGATCACAGCAGTGGAACTCCGGTCCGCTAATGATTGGCAGTAGATTTTTACAGTGCCGAGGTGCCAGCTCAACACCCAACCTTCAACGAAGGCACACCCATTCTACGCATGTCTTTCAAACACCACTTGACCACGGGGAGGACATGCAGACTCCACACAGAAGGCACTCCAGCCGAGAATCGAACAGGAGAACCTCTTGCTACGAGGCAACAATGCTATTGCTGCACCACCACAGCTTCACTGTCTAAAAATAATAGCCAAGCAAATTAAACCACTCAAAGCCGTAATTGTTGTGCATTATTGATCTGACAGCTAACCGGCAATACAACCTGTAACCAGAACTTTGGGCAATCTAAATTAAGTATAGTTTCTCTCATAGCCCAGGCTATGGCTTCATAATCTTTTCTTTTTGCCAGCTTTCCGGCACATAAAACACTTCCAAACCATATGAAAGTAATCTGTGTATGATTGATTGCAGTGATAGGACACATGACTCATGCTTTTCTTCCTATTATGAAGCCACATGACAGAATATTGCCAATGATGCATAACCTTGTACCAAGTAAAAGCCAGCTAGGGAATAAAGGCCAGCTTCCTCTTAGCAACTGGCTTACCAGTCTGTTTTGTCATTTATCATTTGTGTTTATACTGTCCTGCACCTTTATGAAATCTAAACTAGCATAACGCTTTGAGGATATGCCCTGTAGATATTGTCTTGCCATTTGTAAGGGATGGTATTACTTTTTTGGCTAATAATTAAAAGGATCCATTAATATCCATGTTCCATCATCTAAAAAAAGTGACGCTAACTGTAGGAATCGCTAGAATTTCAAATCCCTGCGTTGAAACATTTCACAACAATCACTGTGGGAAAGGAACTCCAATTGTTTCTGTTGTAGCAAGTGCCATCAGAAAAAAGCACCCTCTTTCTACTCACACATGCCAATGAAATGGCTCGCCCTCAATCAGATACCAGGACTGGTCCCAAATCTTTCCCCATGAATCAAAGAATGGGACAGATTTCTTCCCACCCACTTGCTTTTTTACTCAAATCTCAAGACCCCCAAGGTCTCAAATCTTTCACCTTTTCAGCTGATAGGGAAGAGTTCAGAGAGTATGTATGAAATGGAGCTCTGGCAGCATCCATATGGTTACTAGGATTTTCCTGGTCAGTAGTATCTGTGTAAACACTGATGTGACAGCAAAGGCCAGAAAGTCAGGCAGTTGTACTCCTCCCTGCATCAAAGATTCAGTGAGCTTCTTTCTTGTGTGCCTGTGATATACACAACACATAACAGGTTTTTGTATCTATTGATGGTTGAACGTTCTGCAAATAGTAGGTGCTACTAACATACAAATAGAAATTTGGGGAGGCAGAACATCTTAATGGCTTGTATCTTAGCTAAAAAAGAGAGCTGTAGACTTTGCCAATCTTGAAAAAATGCCTAAAGTTTGCTAGGAGAGGTTCAAGTTAACATTCCTTAAAATCATTTCTTGAAAGTTGAACAAGACATAAATTCCCATGGAAGGACATGAGGAAACCATTTCTATTCCTGACTCCCTTAATCTAGCACTCTACTTCTCACAGGCATTATTTAATGGAAACAGAACCATCTTTTCCTATTCCACATCAAACCAGAATTTTCCAAAAAAAAAAATGATAGAACTGTCCTAACACAATCTAGGTCACACTATCGTCTGCAAACCAAGTAGAGGAGATAACAGTCTGACTGGGAAGTCATACGGCACAGTCAGCACAGCTTTCATGCAAGTAAACCGCTAGAGTATTAACTTCAGACAAAGGAATTACAGGGGACATGATCCCATTAGTATTGACTTGTGCCAGTGACAATGAGTAATGCAGTTTACAATGTATCACAAAACCTTCATGAAAAGCATATGCTTCCAGATCCCTCCATAAACTCTCCTGATTCAAAGAACCGATTGCTTTATAAAAGTCAACGTACAGCGCACCATATGACTTTAATCGCTAGCTAGCCAACTACATTAGATTCATCCACAGGTGAATGAAGTTATTAGCACCCTGCCTTCCTTTAACAAACCCTTCAAATTAGATGTGATAACACCTTTTCTAATCTGATTGCTAAAATTTTGGCATATACCTTGGTTTCCATGGGAAGTAAAGGCCTGTATGCCTTTGGAGTGGCTGGCTGGGTCTTGCCATTCTTGGTGATCAGAACAGTTTAAAAATGCCCTAGCTGTGAAAAGGAACAGTCATGCTGCTTCACATTGGCTGAAAAGATGTAACAACACCAGTGCAATTTCTTCACCAAACTGGCAGTAGAATTCAGCTGTTAACCCACCCAGACCTGCTACTTTTCCTGTTTGCAGAGCTCTACTGACTCTCAGAACTTCTTCTAATATGAGTGGTCCATTTTAGATGGCCAGTGCCTCCTCTGAAAGCTGAAGCAGTGTGAAACTGTCAACAAACTGCTGTGGAGATGCATCAGAGCTATCCTACAGCCTAGGTGCAACACTCAAAACATGTCTCAAGTCATAGTCTGATTAATCTTAAAACATCATAATAAGTATCTTGTCTATCATCTCACAGGGCTATCATCCTTAATTCCCATCCTGTCTCCTACAATTTGTGACAATGAGTAATGCAGTTTACAATGTGAGCTAGCAGCTTAAGATCTGAAATACCACTTGTCTAGTTAAAGTTATTTCACTGTCTAGTGGAATTTCTTTCACTTTTCCCATCTAACCTGGAAGGAATTACGTTGGATGGCCTTATACTCTGATTGCAAATACTTAAACTGAGTTGAGATGAAACTAACATATCCTCCTGCTCACTTGCTAGCAGTATGCAATGCCACAATTTGTGACATAAGAAAGTCCAAGTTAACTTCCTGTACTTTTCTGTCTTCCCTTATGTATTCTTTTGCAGTGTTCTGAATCATATGTTTAAACCTCTCCACCTGTATGCCCAAGCATCTTGAAAGACAATGTCGTCCTCTTGGTAGCTTACAGTGGCACTTTAATGCATTCTTCATGATTTTTCTGCTGCACGTAAAAGGTTGTCAAATCTCAAGGGGAGTTTACATATAGCAATGCTAAACCCCATGAACTCACCCCAAATGAGTGAGTGATCCAGCAGTGGTGCCTTCTTAATCTCCACACAGTTAACCCTATTAATACTCTACATGCTAATAAATAAATAGTCCAATCTACTGGCTGCGTCTGACACATTTGCCAAAAATGTGAAATCTAGAGCCCTGACCTGAACAGCTGAACAGCTTTCCAACAATCCGTGAGGCGACAGTTCATGATAAAATTATGCATAACTTTGGATACTTTTAACAAGCTATCATTCTGGCCCCCTAACATGTGTATCTCCACATCCAATACAATGTTAAAATCATCCCCAATTAAAATGATAGAGTACCATTGCCTGATGTTAGGAATAGCCTTAGAGAAACAGTGACAGGTGCTAGATTGTCCTGGTTTGATCTGTAAAAACACCCCAGAATAAGAAATGGTTTATTGGATTTGATCTTATGGACCATGCATCTTTCATACTTGTCACATTTTACTACCTCAGGTTCCAAGTTTAAGCACCTACTAACTAATCCACCCCTTGTTTCAATCCCCTAGTACAACTGTGAACCACCACCCAGTCTTTTCAGTGTTTCAGAATAATGGTACAATACTTGTCATTAAGTTTTGCCTCTTGCAAAAACACTAAATGTAGCTTCAATTTAAATGCATGGCTTTGAGTATCAAGCTCACATACTATCAGTCCCCCATGATCACTGACACCATCACCCACACTGTCCTTAGGGGACATTGTGTATAACATTTATGACCTATGTAAGTCTGAGTGCACAATTCAGTTAGTGAAAACATCACAATGAACAATTCAGCAGCATATGTTTGAGTTTAGTAATGTTACTGTTATTGTTTAAAATGACAGGAAACTTTAAAAAGGTTAAAAAAGAAGGAGGAATCTGCAAAGTGCATTATAAAGCAGTATTACAGGCCTAATACACAGAGGAGATATATGATTACAGCAGAAAGACTAATCATGCTATCAACACTAGCATTGTTGCCACTTCACCCTTAGCACTGCAGTGTCACTCCACCCTCAGCACAGCACTGTTGTCACTTCACACTCAGCACTGCACTGTTGTCACCTCATACTCAACACCACACTGTTGTCATATTGCCCTCAGCACAGGACTGTCCTCACTTCACCCTTAGCACAGCAGTTTTGTCACTTCACCCTCAGCACAGCACTGTTGTCACTTTACCCTCAGCACAGGACTGTTCTCAATTCAGTTTCAGCACTTCACTGTTGTCACTTCACTCTCAGCATTGCAGCATAGCACTGTTGCCACCTCACCCTTAGCACAGGACTGTTCTCAATTCACTTTCAGCACTTCACTGTTGTCACTTCACTCTCAGCATTGCAGCATAGCACTGTTGTCACTTCACACTCAGCACCACACTGTTGTCACTTCACCCTCAGCACTGCATTGTTGTCACTTCATACTCAGCTCCACACTATTGCCACTTCACCCTCAGCACAGGACTGTTCATAGGTTCATAGGTAGGTACTAGGGTATTGGCCCAAGGGCCTAAGTAAGCCTAGCCAACAAGGTTCCCTGGCTTACACCACCCAAGAAAGTTATTTATCTGTACTCCAGTTGAGCAGAGCCACAGAAGTGATCCCTGGGGTGTATTTCCTATTTCCCATCCACTCATCATGGGTTCTCACTTCACCCTCGGCACAGCACTGTTGTCACTTCAGTCTCAGCACTGCACTGTTGTCACTTCACTCTCAACACTGCAGCATAGCACTGTTGCCATGTCACACTCAGCACCACACTGTTGTCACTTCACTCTCAGCACAGCACTGTTGTAACTTCAGTCTCAGCTCAGCACTGTTGTCACTTCACCATCAGCACTGCACTGTCACTTCACCCTCAGCACAGGGCTGTTCTCACTTCACCCTCAGCACAGCACTGTTGTCACTTCACCCTCAGCACAGCACTGTTGTCACTTCACCCTCAGCACTGCACTGTTGTCACTTCACACTAAGCACAGCACTGTTGTCACTTCAGTCTCAGCACTGCACTGTTGTCACTTTACTTTCAGAACTGCAGCATAGCATTGTTGTCACTTTATCCTCTGCACTGCAATGTCACTTCACCCTCAGTGTAGGACTGTTCTCCCTTCATCCAAAGCACATCACTGCTGTCACTTCACCCTCAGTACTGCACTCTTGTCACTTCCCCCTTAGCAGTGCACTGCTGTCACTTCACTCTCAGAACTGCACAAATGATGATTGCTACTAATTCTGATGATACAAGAGCTGGTGTCTATGAAAGAATAAATTAATTTGATGTTCAGTACCTTAACAGATAAAAAATATTATGGTCTGATGTACAGTGACAGTAGGACTTTCACCACACAGCATAGCCAACATGCACTGCATGCATTGTTCCTACTCTATGTGTTTTTTTTTATAACAATGATACAACTAACCTGAATGGCATGGTCCATAGTTGTGGACTAGATGCTGCCACTTTACTTGAGCAGCTGTGTACCCCACAAGAGCCTACCACATGGGGTCCCATACTAAAGATGACAACAGGCTACCAACACTACACTACTGTCACTGGACTGAGTCAACACCATGTATGCCTTCTATGGAATAGCATATTTGAGTATAGTGCTTGGTGTGATAGATTGCACCCATGTTGCCATTAGGGCCCCATCAAGACCACAGGAGGAGTGGTGCCAAAATCAGAAGGCTTACCACTCCATTAACTGCCAGATAGCATGTGATACATAACAGTACATCACCAATGTGCCAGCCTAGTATCCTGGCAGTGAACATGATTCCCAAGGGAGATGCACTGCCATCATGCAGCACTTCACAACCAGAGCACTGCAGAATCATGTTGTGCAGGATGTGACACAAAGTAAACATCCTGCATGCAGTATCAGGGCTATACTGAAGGCACACACACCTCAGGCTTATCTAGACAATGGAAAACGGCTTTTAGTAGACCAAACTCTCAATGACAATCTGTCTGGGACAAGGTAGTCTTGTCCCTTTCTTTTGCAGTTCCTTTAGGGTTATGGGCAGCAGTCATGACATCAACCATGCACTGAGTGGGTAGTCTGCATCACCTGGAAAAGACAAGAAAAAAGGGGGAAAGACACAAAAAAGAAGGGTAGTTTTTTACAAGACATACATTTAAAAAAATATGACTACTTACATAAAATTTCCTCTTACCAACAAGGTGGCCATGGGGCATTTGACTATGTAGGAAGAAGCATTAGAGTGAGCTTGTATGCCAAATATGAGAATCACTACCAGGATGCTAGGTTGATGTGTTAGTGATTCACCCCCATTGCATCAAACTAATTGGAAGTTGATGGTATGATAGCCCTTCCTAATTTGGTACTTCTCTCTCCCCATGGTCCCTATAAGGCCCTAATGGCAACATGGGAAATGTACCATCCTGTAGAAGGCACACATGTTCATAGATTTTTTTTTTATGGTTCTGGTATAGTCCTGTAGTGACACTGGTAAATAAATATACTGATCCTCATATACTAAGAGTATGTCAAGGAACTGATGAATCTTCCTCAAGCCAGAAGCCTGAGAAATCTCCAGTGTGTCCTCAGACTGTCTCTGGAAGACCCTTGTGGCAAGTATAATGAGAGCTATACATACCTTAGTAACCACAGATTTAGGAAGGCAACACATCCCCCCAGTTTCCATATGTGGCCATCCAAACTCACTAAAGCCTTTACAATATCCCTGTTCACTCTAAATCTATCAATAATTTCTTCATTATCAAAGGTATGAGTTATTCTTTGCCTATATCTGCATGTTCTTGGCCAGCAAGTGCCACTGGACTCCTATGGTTTTGGTTCAGCCATGACATACAACAAGCACTGTGAAATATCTAGACTGGCAGAAACAACAGCATCTTTTCCAAATGCAAAGCAGATATAAAAGGTGTGACTTTGCCTATTTTTAATGTCTCTGCACATGGCACTGAAATGGGACAAGAAACAACTATGAATCCAGGCAACAGAAATGGGCTTTCAGCAGGCCAAACACTCTCTTAATGACAGGGCAGTATTGTACCTTTCTTCCATTGCTCCTACAACTTTAAGGCAGGTGTCATCATCTATGCTTCAGGCAGGTAGTCTGGATCACCTGGTAAAGACAAGAAAAAATAGAGGTGAGGAAGAGTCACAAAAAGGAAGAGCGGTTTAGGACTAAGCAACACATTTTCCAAAGTGTAAATCAGTAATTACATAAATACAGTTAAAGTTTCCATCAGGGACATCTGACCATGTAGGAAGAGGTGGCAGAGTGAAATGGTGTGCCAGGCATGAGCATGCTGGGCTGACATGTTGGTAATGCACCCCAATGTATCACACACATTATCTTGCAGCTGATGGAATGGTAACCCTAGCAGATGTAGTCTGCACATGTGGTAACCTTTATGAATCCCCTGAATATTTAAGGTTGCAAGAAAATCAGTAGGACAATTATAATTAGGAAGAAGGTGGGAGTTATGCTTGTGTTGTCTATTCACTCAGAATGGTGTACACTTAGTGTAGTCATTAACAAATTAGTGACTATCAAATCTACTTTATAAGCAAATAAACTGTATTTTTCTGCAAATTCATTGTTGTACAGAAAGTTAATTGACCAACAACTAGTTGAGTTTGTTAATAAATATGTTTATGGATTACATTGCTTTGAAGGTATGTTTAGTATTGTAACAATGCTCTGTACTGTTATTCCAACATGTACAATGGCATCTTTACAACTGGTCTTTTCATTGATATGATCAGCATCTTCAATAGTTTGAACCACAATGTCATAATACAAAAATTAGAAGCATTAAATTGTATCCCTAGTATAGTTCACTGGTACTCTATCTACACAACCGAATCTCCAGGTAAGCTGTAGCTCAGGCATATCAAGTACAGAAGCCGTCACATCAGATGCCCCCCAGGTTTCTGTTGTTGGTGAAATCCTACTATTTCTCTTCCTAAATGAATTAAACCAAGATCCCTTCTCTCCCATTGTAGCAAGATGTGCATATACCTTGCTCATTTTAAAGTACTCTCTATTGAAATGTCAGCACTCAAAATGCTGAGTTCCCAAAAGCCAAACTAAAAGACCAGAATCTGGAAAAGAGTGTATCTCAAAAATTGCTCTTTTCCTCGAAACTTCTTTTTGCAGGGGGTGGGGAGGGTAAGCCCCAATGCATCCCTCCATGTGGAGGCAAGCCTGCCACACCCCCTGAACATTTATATATGCCAACTCAATATCACCATACCTCATGGATAAGGGAATATTCTGAGAAATGGCATCTCAGATTTGATATATAAAAGTCTGATCTTTTGGCAATTCAGTCTATGTATTTCAGGACTCACTTTAGCAGGTCCCAACACTTCAAATGGTTACTATTTTAAAGATCAAGTGCAATTTTTTTTTACCTTTTATTTTTGTTATAATTATGCCTGCATTTTTAAAGTGGGCTTTCTTATTCTAAGATATGCAGTTTTTACTTTAGTTATATCAGTAGACCTATTTTTGTTAGGTTTAATAAAGTGGTGTTTCTGCTGACCATCTGTCCAATTACCTCCTGATTCCATGTCATCCAGCCCTGCCTTCTGATGATCTATTGGGTGGGAAAAAACATTATGTAGTGGGTTGGCATGTCATTTCTAGTCTGCGGCAGATTTTATTGCACAGTAACCAGAATGTAGCATAATCAGGTATTCAGAAAATAAATCAATAAATAAACACAGCTATATTCAAATGAAAGGTAACAAAAGTACGATGGAAAAGGATAAGCTTCTAAGTAAGATGTTTAGTACTTGGCATGCAGTGTAATAAAATAGATGCAAAACTAATAAATCATCATATATCAATGGACAGAATTAACACAAACAAAAGACGTGTGAATCACCAGAATGACAGACCTACTGTATAGTTAGTTTGTATGCTATGCCGTAAAGAATTAGTGCTAGAAAGAAAACATTTGGATTAATTAAATGAAAAAGGGTAGATAATTCATGGCCTCACAAAGTTAAATATTTTCCAACAAGGCAAATTAACAAATTTAGTAATAAGTATAAAATCTTGTACATTTTCCATTAGGTATTTCACCACTTTAGGGTGTAAACCTGTTAGTAAAAATTATTACAAAATCCAAACATTCTAAAATAAAATAAAAATAAAATAAAGCAGGATGCATGCTTGGTAACATCTATTCCGGATGAGTAAAAGAATGTCCCTCACTCTCCCAGTCACTCATTCTCAATCCGTAATGTATACCAGTGCTCTACATGAACATGTTTTGTGGATAGCAGATACACAGATTATATTTATGTATTTATTTATTTGTTCATTCATAAAGCAACATTTGCATACTGGAAATGTTTAACTCTTAAGTGTCACAAAATGGGAACCCAGTTTCACATGCACCCTATTTCTTAATTCTAACATGATGTACTTGCATTAAACTCATAAAGTAAACATGCATATGCATTTTTGTATTTCACCATGGTTGGTATGCATCTCCACCCTGTTGGTCAACAAAGGATTGTACTGGTGTGGTTTATTGGTTTAATAAATATATTTTTGTTTAAAAAAAGGGGCAGGAATTGACTATTTTATGTAGGGGCAGGAATTGAATAATTTATGTAATATTGTATATAGCAATATATGTGAATCATAATGTTTGTTAATTTTAACTTGTTGCTACAGTTTGATTACTTTTATATAAATGTAAATGTGCCTATGTCACAAGTGATAATTCAATAAAGGTGTTTAAACAAAACAAAACAAAAAATTTCCTTGTCCCTGTTGTATAGTGTGCCATCTGTGTTACTTACCTGTCCTTACTATTTATTTCTGGCCTTTGTCTGCCATGTCTTGTGATATTTGTTGTATAGGTATTAGTCTTGGCCTTCTTCTCTTTCCTGGTGTTTACCTTTCCTTCCATTCTTTAAAAAAATAGGGCCTAGTCCCAAAACATGCACATTCCCCTCTGTCATTCAGATTTTCCCATTCAACCATATCTGTTCTGCATCCCTCTTCTTTACCTGTACCCCACTTTTCTATCTCCATACTTCCCCACACATGACCATTATTAGCTACTGCTAGCTGTGGCAATGCGGTCATGATTATCATTTGCCTTTATTCATTTTTTTTAGAAATGTTATGGATTTAGTCAGAATATGTAAGTTGATTTTGCAAATAGGAAAAAGAAAGATTTAACACTTATTAGTCTTGATATAGGTTCAGCATTTGATTCAGTAAGTTGGGACTATCTGTTTACCTTACTGAAATGCACAAATTTCTCTGATGCATTTGTAAATTTAATTGAGCATTTATACAAAGGAACGCTGGCTTATATTAAGGTAGGAACATATGTTTCACAAAAAATACCCATTCTTAAAGGTACAAAGCAAGGATGTCCACTTTCTCTACTATTATTCGCTTTAGTAATGGAGCCTTGGGCTAATTTGATTAGAAACAGTACTGACATAGAGGGTTTTGAAATAGAAGAAAATGCAATATCAAAAATTCAACTTTTTGCAGATGATGTTCTAATTACATCAGCAGGATCTAATTCTTCTATGCAGTCTTTATTTGATAAAATGATTAATTTTAAAAGTATTTCTGGTTTAATATTCAATGAAGAAAAAACTAAAATACTACCTATATATACACGAAAAAATACTCTCATTAGTGATTTTACTAAATATGTACCCAACTCAGGTCAGATAACTTATTTAGGTATAATACTATCTAAAGATATTAAATCTATTATATATAATAACTATAATACCTGTTTTCTTAATATACAAAATCTTTTTAATACCTGGAATAATATGTTTTTACTATGGAGGAGAGACTTACAATTATTAAAATGATAATATTCCCCAAGATTTTATACTTAATACAATCAATAATACTTTCACCTACAAAAATAACTATCAAGAAACTGAATACACTAATGTTAAATTTCTTATGGGCACCTAATAGACCTAGGATTGCATTAAAGAAACATACTAATAGCTGGTCTCAAGGGGTATTTCTTTTCCAGACTTTAATTTATATATTATCTCTTCTATTATAAAAGTTATTGCTTTATTAATAGATCAGTCATATGTCAAAATGGAAAGATTATTGGGAGCTAATTAGTATGCACTTCATGAAAATCTCCTTAACACATAAAAATATGATTATAAATAACTCCATGTTGTGGTTGCTAAAGGAATTTTGTACTTCACCTATTACACCTAAACATATGGTCTGTTACCCATTAAATATTATTATTAGTTATCGTAACTTTATATTCATGCACCCTAAGTATAGGGAATGGAATTTTATTGTATTCCTATAATGTATACTCAGGGTATGCTTATGTCATCTACTTCTGAAGGAGCTCATTTAGCTATAGATAATAATCTAAAGTACTGGTATCAGCTGATATCTGATAATAAAGTTAAAAATCTAGATTTCTTAAAACAAGAATTTGATCTAAGAGAAACTTGCTGGTTAGAGGTTCAGATCTTTAGACAACATCTCATTGATAGAATAGATCTAATGTCTATAACAGTTAAAGAATCTATTCCAAAACTGATTGATTACTTGATAATAAATTTACAGCATAAAGTTTCTGATAAAGGTAAACTTTCATATATACATAAAATTATCAGACAAGAAACTTTTACAATGTAGATTCATACTGGAATTATTTCACCTCTATTAATGGGGACCCACCAACTCAACAAGATAAACAATATATATTGGAATCTGCTTATAGAACTACATCTTCCATTGTCTGGAGACTTTATACATGGAAATTTTTACATAGATCTTTTTATACACCTTTGATGATGAATACAATTAATAATAAAGATAATCTATGTAAGAGATGTAATGTAGAAATTAATGCTGACTGGGCTCATATGTTTTATGACTGTATGAAGTTGAAAGAATACTGGAAGTCAATTAATGAATTAGGCTCTTTTTACAGATAATTTCATTATTTCTAAGTCTCTTATATTATTCAACACACCGGTACCTCAATGTGTTAAAAAGATTAAGCTTCCCTTGTTATGGTCTATCCTAGCAGTGGCTAGGAAAAGAATAACTAGAAATTGGATTTCAGATACACCTCCTTCGTTCAATGAATTTAAAAATGTTATGAATATAATGTGTCATATGGAAATAAGCACAATTAGAATGAGAACAACTAGAAAAACATCACATTTTATTGTATGGGATAATTTACAAAATTTGTTAAAAAAATTCTAATTTCAATAGCACAGTATTTTAGTTTAATTAATTGATCTGATTGTAGTGGATGTCTTTGTAAATACTTTAGTTGTTTTGTTGAATATTATAATAATACCTATTTTTAATTATTTGTATAAAATTGTTATGATATTTCTCTTATATGTTAAAACAATAAACTTGTTTTGAAAAAAAAAAGAATATGTAAGTGATAATAAGTATATTTTACTAATAAATGACTTATGAAGCTATCCTGTAGGTGTCTTTAAACTTAATGGACAGATTGTTGTAGATATGTATTTATGAATGTTGGGCAGCATAGGTTGGGATAGTACTTCTGTAAATTTGTTAATGTACGTCATGCTTTATGAGACAGTTTTTATGACTAACGGAGTAGCTGTAACTGATATACAGTGCAGCATTGCTACTGAGAAACTATGTTATGTGCTGAGATGTTCCAAGTTCACTGAGGCTTATTTACATATTACATGCTTATCCACAACTTTTGCACTGATATCGTCAGAGAACGCCAGATTCCATGAGCTTTATAAAATCTGGTCCACGGATTACAACAAAAAATTCATGAGTAAACTTAACAGGTAACATATTTTACTTAACAAAGTTGCCTCTTAAGTGGGGACCAAATGTTCCTGAACTGCAAATGTTTAGGCTGTTCATATTATTACCAAATAAAAATGTGTACCATTCATCTGAAGCTAAGCTATGTTCATTTTAGCAAACAGTTACACTGGTAATAACTGCTAAATAAATACATTTCAGGAACTTGAAGTTAAAACTGACTCCATTTTTCATGTGGACATACATTGGTCATCACACTTTCATGTATGCATTAAATTAAAGAATGAGTTTTTATAAAAATGTATAAATTTTAAATAAATGACAACAAGAAAAATATACATGTGGCTAATTAATTTAACAAAAGTGTAATACTGTCAACAAATGACCTCACAGCAGGGTTGCTTATTTTAGGAATGTGTGTACTTTACTTTTCATTGCAGCAGTTAGCAAAATTACATGGAAGATTACACTGCATAATGTGCATTTTAAAAGCTTTTACATGACACCTGCTGCTGTTCCAGACAAACAAATTCCCTTTCATGGGTTCATAGGTTCAAAGGTGTGTACTAGGCTAATGGCCCTGGAGCCTTTACAAACCTAGCCCATAGATCTGGACTAGGGTAGTTACAGGAAAGGCGGGAAACAAGTGTAGAACTTTTTTTTGTTTGTTTGTTTTTTTACAGAAAAGCAGATAAAACAGAAGTAAAAAGAATTCAAATGCAGTGCAAGCTAGCACACTTGAGTGTGCAGCAATATTAAAGCACATACAGTTTAAATAAATGCAATTAAATTAAAAAAATGACTAAAACAAGTGCAGAAAGCAGTGAATTAGAAAAAAAATCAAAATGGAGGCATTTAGAGTAACTCTTTCCACTTCCTGATGCTCTTGCAGTCTGCAGCACACCAAAACTGGATCCACGGAACTCATTCACTCCAATGGAGATCAGGAAGTTTGCACTCTAACTTCCAATGGGCGGAGCCCAAGCCTTTTGACAGAGTCAAATTGTGTCCTCAAATTTCAAACAAATGTTCATATTTCTGAAACAATAGGGTTTATGAAAGAAGTATAAATGGCAAACTCTTCAGCACAAACTACTTTTATAGTGGTAGTATTCTTTAGGTTTTATGTTTTGAATTTTATAAGTCACAGTAAACACAGTAACTATTAGAGTTCTAATATTTTGTAAAAAACTTACAATATCTCAGCAACCACTCAAGTTACAGACATATTGTCAGCAGCATTTTATTCATCTAGCAGAGAGTTTTCATATGAGGCTAACAAGTTCTGTCTGTGTTTCTTGGTTGTTGAGATATTTAGAAAAATGTGAAAAATGATATCTATATAAATTAAAATAATAAAAACAACAGTTAATATCTATTTACCTGCACTAGACAGAGGTCAGATATTAGTGCAGTTGAGTTTGCCACTGTGTACACTTTAATATGAAAGATTGTAAAACCTTGTACATAGCATGGCTTTGGAATTATTGATGCAAATATGAACAAGCAATATTTGATGCCTAGAGGCATCAGTAGGAGTTAACTGCACATGCACATGGAGGCATCACTTGGATGTAATGAGCAAACCCGTGCAAACGTGAGCTTTTAAACCATAAAGTAGAAAGAGATGGAAACACTTCCCAAATTGCTAATAAACTATAATTTTTGGGCCAGAAACCACTCCTCTTGTGGTAGATAGGCTACCTAGTGCTTACCACTCCCACTGCTAAGCTAAAAGGCTTCCCTCCAACACAGAAAGGCTTGGGGGGCTCAGAAGCTTACAAACAGTCCTGGATACAGCAAAACTGTATCTGGACTAGACTAGTTACAGGAAAGGTGCGAAACAAGTGCAAGCATGGGCTTTTATACCAGAATGTTTTTCTATATCTTTTCTTAGAACATAAAGTTAGTCATTCAAAGTGCTGGTTTCAGCAGGTAAATATGATATTCAAGAAGTCACATCTGTGTTATACCAGTACGATGGAAAGAACCTCACACTGCCTTGAACCATCAGCTTGCAGTTTATCTCATATGTTTGTGTGTACAGTTGCAACACAAGCTCTTCAAAGGGCAGCAACATGCCTACCTGCTTATTAATTTACCTCATTGTATTTTCAGGTAATTCCTCTTTACCATTAAGCTCAAAATTTCCCAGTCTGCTCCTAGCATATCCCATATATCTATTAGCCTCTTTCTCCTTTCCCACTCCTTATTCTCGTCTTCAGTGTTTCTTTTCTTTTTCCTTTTGTGTCTAGAGAATATTAAACTCTAGCAATTTATAAGTTAGTTCTGCCTTCCTAAACCATACCTTTCAGGGCATATAGATAGTCTTTTGACTTTGCCTACATTCTTCCTCTTCCATTCCTGGTTTTCATGTTCTTTCTCCTTTCTGACCTCTCATCCCTTAGGTAG
The DNA here is from genome assembly GCF_019279795.1 of Protopterus annectens. Classification (NCBI taxonomy): domain Eukaryota; kingdom Metazoa; phylum Chordata; order Ceratodontiformes; family Protopteridae; genus Protopterus; species Protopterus annectens. The sequence goes on from NC_056726.1 coordinate 1,363,432,021, forward strand.
ACTGCTACTCCACCATACCTCTCCCTTCCCTGTCATTCATTAACAAACTCTACCCAAGCACATCCATAGCCCATCTCACTCAGTGATACCAGAAATGTCCACCCTCCTCTCCTGGATAATTGCTTGTAGCTCCCACAACTTCCTACTCAAATGCCTTGCACCGCACACTAACTCTTACCACCACACTCCTCCTTGTTTGTTTGTTTGCTACATTCTTCATGTATTTTGCTTTCCTTCTACTGCCCAAACATCTACACCACCTTCTGCTTTGATAACTCTCTCATCCCTGTATTCAGTGTGTAAAGGCCTGATCATCAAGATATGACTTTCTAACCAAGCAATAAGAACCAATGTCCCTTCCATGATAAAAACCAGCCTGACTCCATCCCTAAACCACTCTCATGCCCTTCTCCCTCATCCACTGTTGCTACAAGTCAATATTATCTCTCATACCCTAATTTTTCTGAGTGCTACAGATGATACATACATTTCTGAGAATGCTAACTACAACCATTTCTACTGATATCTCTCTACCACCTGTCCTGCACTGCTTGCTGCTATCTCAGCAGCCTCATCTCACAGATTATTGCTGCCTGTGTGCACCACAACATACATCCACCCCTCTCCCTTGGTGATCATTTTAGTCATGTCCTCTCATATTTTATCCAGTTTAAGCCCTCATACTAATTTCACTGAAATTTAGGCATTGGTTTCTTGCTTGCTTAAATTTCTAATTTCCTTTCTAACTGAGTCTCCAGTCAGAAAAAAACATCTTTTCTTTTTCCTGCTCAAAATCTACTTTGCTTTGAGTCCCATGCCATCGCACTTTTTATTTGTAACCTTTTCCACTACTTTCTCTCTCACTCTTTCTCACTGTCTATGGTGGTTGCCTCACTTCCTGTGGTGGATATAACCTATTTTCCATCCTTCATATGTTCCCTCTAGATGATCATGGCACTATTCTTTTTGTTTTTCTTTTGGTCTCTCCTGTGTAGCTGAGTTTCTCTGCCTGACCACTTCCCTCCTGCTCTCCTTGTGGTACTGGTTGTTGCCTGACTACCTCCAGCATATTTCACACTCACCACTTGTCACTAGTCTTTGCATCTCTCTTCTTCCTCTCTGCTTTCCTTCTTTTTGTCGCTCCATACACAGTTGCATCTTCTTCATGTTCTCTTCATCTTGCATTGTGCCACCCCACTTACCTGCATACTTTTAAATATTTACCTGCAGAGTTATGGACAAAGCAAAAAATAATTAGGGAAAACCTTAAAAGTAGGGAGAGTTTTTAGTTTTAACTTGTGAAAATAATTTTTATTTTAGGAAGGATGGAGCAAAAGTTTGATAATGAACTAGGAGAGTCCCACCATAATCTGAACATTTGAGAGGCATGCTTGCCTGTACTCTGCTGACCACCTCTGCCTGTGTTTTCTTGACTCTAGATTTTCTTCCTCCTATTTTCCCCACTCATCCTGTCTTCATTCCTTTTCCAGACTATCTCTGCAGTGCTGCTATATATTGTCATCCATGTTTATTGTTAATCCATTTTATCTTGGATTCATATCCATCCTTTAAAGGTGGATTTAACGAATGCAAATAAACCAAAAACAGTTCACCCAAACTGTGAACATTGTCATGACTTTTTCTTGTAGGAAGACAAGCCTCTCTGCACCCTCCACACTCCCTGGAATTATATATACTAACTTGGAGATTGTTCAACAGTGGGCAAAAATGCAATCTCCATTTTCATCAAAGGCAAATTCAGATAACTGGCTTTGTTTTTTTTTCTGGTCTCTGAAATGTCCTTTGACAGATTGACATACCCCCTTTTATCTTTCCCTTTTCATAACCTGTACTTGTGATTTACTGTAAGTCATTGCTGTGATTTCTTCTGCTTGGAATTCATAGGAATTAAATGGATAACCGCTTTCAGAAATAATCAGAATCACCATTTTTCATTATTTCCACATAAAAACAGAAAGGAAATTTTAACCAATATTTTTATTTATTGAAAATTCTGTACTTAGACATTGTTGGATTTTTGCACACGCATGCCTGCTCATACAACCACACACACATTAAAAGATCATAAAGTAATCATGGTAATGATCAGAAATTACACTTTAAAATCACATGTATAATTCTAGGATTTCATCCCTTGTAGATCAAAGTGTGTGTATGTATCTTTAAGAAGCTATCCAAGGGCTTGCACAAGTGTATAAAAAATTAGCACATGCAAGTCTGACTGCCATTTTGTAGTTAGCTTCTGTTAACTAGTTTATTCATATTTTATGATGCTGCTATCTATCCTGATGTGTTTCTATGTATTAAAACAGCTAAACGAAATACCCCACCTACTTTTCATCTATGTTAGAGAGAGACAAGAGACATGGTGTCAGAAGTGGCATGTCTAAATGGCCATGGTGTCAGAAGCAGCATGTCTAAAGACCATAAAGTTAGAGGCAGCATGGATAAAATGACTTAAGGCACTTTCTTGGAACTGGTGGAATATCTCTAAAATGTGTATACTTCACAAAACAGGTCAGAAATGAAATTCAGCTATTAAAACTTGATCAGCACTATTTCTTATTTGTAAAATATGAAGCCAGGCATACAGAACATTCTAAATAATATTTGCATAACTCGATATGTACGATATTGATAAAAATAGTCAAATTACTATGAAAAATATTTGAAATTAAGTCCAAATTGCATAAAATTAATAAAATAAAGGGAAATGACCGCATTTTCACAAAGCATGTATTTTTCATATTAAGCAAAGATACCTGAGTTATCAGAAGTGTGTAAAGTGTTCGAGTGTAGTGAAACAGTAAAGTATTTCACAAAAGTCCAGCCATTACAGGGCATATTTTGCAGAATACAATCATTACAGAGCATATTTCACAAAGTACAGTATTTCAAAGAATTTATTGTGTATTTGAATGTTATTACAAGCTCACAGGGGTCTATATTATATTCTCAAAAGCTGACAATGTCGAATCTAACATTGTCGACACGAGAATATCGAACGCTCAGAATCTCGAGCGTGTAAATGGAAATCTCCGTAAGGGGAGATTTCCATTTACTGCAATGTAGTGCGGTCTCAGATTTGGTATATTTAAGTAATGGGGGGTGTGGGGGGAGCAGGGGGACTTGCCCCCCTGCTTAAACCTGTTAGGGTACTTTTTTCTTTCTTTTTTTTTTTTTTGTCTTTTTATAAGGTCAATGTTTGAAGACATCGACCATATGGTGTCGACCATATGTTGTTCGATGTTTTCAAATGTCGATCTTATAATATAGACCCGCTCATGGAACAGTTTGGTCATACATAATTACAAGGGCCATATTTTCAGTCTGTTTGTGTATCCTTTGTGGGCATGGAAGATGGATTTTGAAAACCCAGTGCACTTGTGTTTGACAGTAATATTGCTGAAAACTGGAGACTGAGCAATAGTATGACATTTTCATACAGGCTGCATTTTCTGATAAAAATTAACTTACCAAGGCATTTATTCTGCTTAATTTAGCTGGGTCAGAAGCAATAGAAAGCAAATGCTCATCTGTATATGCACCTGCTATCTATACAGGAGAAGAGGAAAACCATCATATTGTTGTACCAGCTGAGTCAAGAGAGGATCCAGAGTGCTTAAAACATACATTTAGAAGAATGTGGAACCCCCAGACAAATATTACAATGGAAAAGCACTTATTTTATACAAGGGATGAAAAGCCTGGTGCAACGTTTGCAGCATATATAACTAACAAGGGCGCCCGCAGGCAGGTGCAAGGGGGTGCACTTGCACCCCCCTGGAATCGGATCGGCTGACGAGTTAATGCTGTAGTTTTTTTTTTTTTTTTTTTTTTTTTTAGTTCGTTCTTCTTTAAGAAGAAGTCTGCGCTGACAGTCCAGTCGCAGGTGTGCTGACATCATCGCTCTCGCTCATATTTACAAGTTTATGAGCGGGAATTCACATGGACGGTTTCAATGGCGGAGGATTCGACGGGAACGAAGACGATTTGCAAGCGGGAGGAAACGGATGGAAGATGGGACCTGAAGCGGATGGATTTGCAACCGGGAGGAAACGGACGGATTCGCAAGCGGGAGGAAACTGATGGAAGATGGGACACTTTCAGAGTGAGTAGTGTGTGGTGGTGGCTCTGGCATGTGAGGTGGCCATGCAAAAGCCCTGTGCAGTTGCACACAGCGTTTATGAATGCCAGCCATAACTGGTTAGTTTATGGCAGTGCATTTTCATTTGTTTTTATTATTGTCCTTTTTCATTAGAACAATGCAGTTGTGTAAAAGTTACTATTTTCTGTTACTGCCTCACAGTGCTTGAGTCTGTGGTTTGTTTTCTAGTGGATTACCCTCTGTGCAGAGTGTCTATATCCTTCCTGTGCACACATGTTTTTTATGCAGACTTTTTTCCTTCCTTATCCCAGAAATATGCAGGTAGCTAAACTCCTAACTGTTCCAGTGTATGTATGGGTGTGTGTGTGTGTATGGGTGTATGGGTGTGTGTGTGTATGGGTGTGTGTGTGTGTGTGTGTGTGTGTGTGTGTGTGTATGGGTGTGTGTGTGTGTGTGTGTATGGGTGTGTGTGTGTGTGTGTGTGTGTGTGTGTGTGTGTGTGTGTGTGTGTGTGTGTGTGTATGGGTGTGTGTGTGTATGGGTGTGTGTGTGTGTGTGTGTGTGTGTGTGTGTGTGTGTGTGTGTACACATGCATGCATGTCTGTGTATGTTGGTTGGGTTGGTGTCTGTATGTCTCGTAAACTGACTGTCTGTTGTGTTTATTCTGAATGCTGTGCCTTTCTCCAGTTAATTTTTCTGTGTTGCCTCAGTATATGTCTCATATTTTTTTCTGAAATTAATCTTGGAGCATCTTTCTAATTACTTATTCTATTAACAAAAATAACTGATTAACTTTAGCTCCACCATGATTTTAATATCACCTCTCAATCACACCTGGATTGGCAGCTTTAGTTTGCTTTTTCATTGAAATGATACCGGACTACGAAGGAATGAATAAATGACCTGACCCATAGTTTTGCTGTGTACTGACATCAGTGTTTGTTGTAGCTAGCATATTTAGAGTGAATGCAAGCACCTTATACACCCCCTCACCTTTTACTTCAGATCCTTTCTGACTGCAGTTCGCCTAATGCTTCTATGATGCTGTGTCGAGCAAGAATATTTTTTAATTACCTTGTGTCCTTTGAACAATGGACTAGATGTGAGTTTGGTGAATTCCTTTTAGATTCTGCATTGCAACTGCTGGTGAAAATTTGGGCTGGCTGTTTCTTGTTTGTGACTTTATATTTCTTAAGATGATCTGTGGCTATGCTTTTGTCAGTACATACCATTGGTGGGTAGAGAATAAGTCTTGAACCCTATACCTTGGGCCCAAGTGGCAAGAGCCTGAATTCCCTACCCACTACCATTTGTAAAAATGTTGCAGGTTTTTCCCTCATACTTTTTCTGTTCCTCATAAAATCTGTGGTTTCTGTATGTGTCCTTGTTGCCTGACAGCTACATGTTCTCTGGTTTGATTCTTGGCTGTCTGGAGTGTTTCTCCCTGGACCTCTGCTAAAAATTTGCTTTTTTTCTAAGTCAGACTTTCCTGGTTAAAAAATGGACACTCATTTCAATGTCAGACTACATATTCTTCAGAAAGTGCATGGTAACAAAAGCTTTTATTTTAGCAATTTTCTTCTAAGTGTACAAGATGGATATTTGAAATGTATCCCTGTCTTTGGGACTGTATTCCCCCCATTATTGGCTTCATCCAGGTTTTGTACTAAGGTTGAGAGCTATGGTGAGAACTGAATTCACTGAATATGTTTGGGGGCTATATTCCCCCATTACTGCTTTGTCTGGGTGTTTTTTGTTAAGAGGTTGAGAGCTATGGTGAGAACTGAATTCACTGAATGTTTGGGGGTTGTATTCACCCATTATTGGCTTTGTTCAGGTATTTTGTTCTAAGAGGTTGACAGCTGTGCTATGGTGAGAACTGAATTCACTAAATGATAGCCATTTAAGTTTCAGTCTTCCTATTTCACAAAACAGCTGATTTGGCGTAGTGGTATGTTGCTCTGACTGTTTTGCACAGGGTCCCCTGGGTTCAAGACGTGGCAGTGAAATGAATGGTGGTAACGCAGCATTTTATTCTAGCAACTTTCCAACATTATACAAGCAATGTTTAAAATGTGTCCCTGTTTTTTGGCCTTTAGTCCCCCCCCAATAAATTTTGGCTTTTTCCAGATTTCTTGTGCTGCAACGTTCAGAGATACAGCTGAGTGTCGAGTAGATTTTACAAGGAGCTGAGAGCTGCAGGGGAGCAAAAGTTTAGTGCTGCTTATGTTTAGTCTGCTCACACTGTTAATAGCACAACAGGATAGTGTACTTGCTTTTGATGCTGAAGGCTGTGGTTTCTACTCCTGCAGTAGGTAGATGCATTGCTGATACTGTACTGTGCTATAAAGGGGGTGGATGCTGCAGTTCTTTTGGCAAAGATACCTAGTAACTATGAACCTGTTATCAGTTTGCTATCCATTCCCTATTGCGATATTACTAGCTTATTTTTTTATTGCATGCAACAAAGTCAAGTTATTCTTCAAGGGTAACACACACTTTATTTGTAGATTAAACAATGACATATAAAGTGTTTGCTAGCAACAACCTCTTTATTAGTTACAAATTTCTTTAATGTGGATTTTACTACAGAGATTGTGCATATTTTTTACTGATACTGGTGGACTATAGAAGGTTGAATAGACTTTATGATGGAAATGTTCTGAATTGGGCAGTTTTGTCATTGGTGTATGCATTTTGTTTCATTGTTTACTGGAAAAATGTTCAAAACAAATTTAAAATGCCCTCTAACAACTGTACTGTATTGTACAAGGAATATAATGTAATACAGTCAGGAAGGTGTATCAAAGAGCATGTGTATGTTATGTTCGAGGGGCCTATGATTTTGAAGACAGCCCAGAGTTTATTTATCTGCCACTGGCAAAATGTATTTTCTTTGAATGTGGGTTTCAGTGCTGTTTCAATGCATGTGAGTTTCGAAGGTAGAGAAGTGTTAATGTTAGTCCATTTTCATTGTCAGACTGCATTGCTTTGTTTAACAGATATGTATTAGGGTTTGTGCTGTAAAATGCAAAATAAAACTTTCAAATGAAATCCTAAATCATCGCAGAAGTAAAGCAGTATGCACATTAGTGTTTATGGTAAATGGGGCAAAATAACCAAGGAATGGGACATTGGAATGGCTGCAGGGGGGAGGCTCCATTTGACCATGATTTTGTGAGGGGTAGCAAACTCAGACAGTCGGTTGAACTATACCTCTCAGTTGTCCATATATTTGCAGAATGAATAGATATTTGCTTCTTATTTTTGGTTTGTTCCTCATAAAATTTGTGGTTTTCTAGCAAATCATTTAGGAATTAAGTCAGTAAATGACAGACATTGAGTTTCAGACGTCATAACCTTCAGAAAAATGCATGCTAATGCAAGACTGTCTTAAGTTTATACAAGAGCAATTTTTAGTAGTGTTTGTATGTTCCCCCCAATATATTTGGGCCTTGTCCAGATTTCCTGCATTAAGAGGTTGAGACGTACGTGCAAATCACTTTGTAGATTAGAAATATCCAAACCTCTCATTTGTCCCCAATTTTGGCTCAAAATGTTGCTCTCCCTAATAATCCCTCCCCGAAAATGGCAATTTTGGAAGAAAATGTGGAGGGTTTACAATTATATATAACTGTAGTGATCAGAGTTATAGATTACTTTTATTTCAGAAATGCATGCAGATGCTCTTATTTTGTTAGCTGCTCAAGTTAACAATGTTAATATTAAAAAAGTGTCCCTTTTTGACAGGTATTTTGCATCACGTTTTGGTCTGTTTTTCATAAAATTGTGGTTTTCTGGCAAATTAGTGGCAAGTCATTAAAGATTGAAGTTAGAAAATAATGGCAGACATTTGAGTTTCAGATTTTATACCCTTCAGAAAATTGTACTAATGCAAGATCTACTACTGTTCTATTATCTAAGTTAATAAGAGCAATATTTAAAAATTGGCCTTATTTTTTTGCCTGTGTCCCACTTCTAGTTCTATGTATGGCTTTGTCCAGATTTCTTGCCCTGAAGTTGAGGTATGAGTGTCAGAGCCATCACTGTCAGCCAGAGACATTTCAAATTATGACACACTTATTGCACCCCACCCCATTGAAGTGGCTCTGGATGTGTCCAAGGAAGGCAAGGAGCAGTTATGCAGTGTAAGTGTGCAGAGTATTCCCCATCCAAGGTAGATCACAAATCGACTGTGGCTTTTCATCTGTCCTTGATTTTGCAGAATGTTCTGGTTTTCTATCAGATTTTTATACTGTTGATTTATGCTTCTTATTATTCAGGAACTGCATGCTGTCACAGTGCCCTGTTGCACTGTTTAAGTAGCCATGGTTTAATGAACATCAGGTAAGCTTGTCGGAGATTGTAAGATGCAACTAAGCTTTAGTAAGCATATTGTTAAAGAATTACCAGCATTGAAAGCCTTTTCGTTGTTGCCATGCAGAGAATATTTACATAACTAGATAATGTATAAGCCTTGGGTATTGAAATGCATATGACAGTATTTGTAATAAAAGGACAGGATTACAGTATTTTCAGAAGCTCATTACGTTTTATTGGAGACCAGTGTCTTATAGCAGTGTCTGTGTGTTAGTACACTTTTGTAGTTGGGTGGCTTTAATGGTATATGGTAAATAAGCATTGCTACCTTACTTAAAAGCCAAGCCCTGCAACAACTAGGTAAGCTCCACACTGAAGTCAAAACACAATAGCTCTGGTGGGTAAATGTACTCTGTAGTAATAAAAAAAGGCAAATGTTTGAAATAGCTACAGCTTATGTGCAAACACAATAGGTAGTGATGAAACAATGCTCTGCTAAAAATGCTTTAATGCTCCACATTGCTGAGCTGCAGATCAGTTATCATTGGCTACCAGGATTTCACCCACTTCAGATCAAGCACGGTGCCGTTCAGTGCAACCTTCCCAGAACTAATTCAAGTCTGACCAGAATTATTTTGTGTGTGTGTATAAGAGGGAGGTAGCATACCCCTCAGCTGTCCAGGTTTTTGCAGAATGTCCAGATTTTTGCCCCATTTTCCTCCTAAAAAGGATTGAAGTTGCTAAATGAGACACTTCAGTTTTAGATGTCATATCATTTAGAAAAATGCATACTAACACAAATCCTGTTACTCTTGCAATTTTCTAAGTTTATGAGAGCCATATGTATAATCTGTCCCTATTTATTTTAGGCTTTGTCCAGATTACTTGCACTAAGGTTGAGGCCTTGAGGGGGTGTGGTATGTTTGTGAGAGAGAGAGAAAGTGAAATGCCCAAGTTAGAATTAGCAGGTGGAATTATGTGCATTTTCAAGGAACTGAGTTTTAAGGGAAGCTAAGTTTACTGCTGCTCATGCAAAGTCTATTTATAATGTGCAACTGTTTTGTTTAGCAAATGGTATCTCTATTGTGGTATAAAGTTTTAAAGCTATGTTAGTAGCACAAGTAGAATACTTGCATCTTAATGGAGAGGCTTGAGGTTCTATTCCTACAGCATGTACATCTGTATGCTGCAGTCCTGAGGATGTCCTCCTTTGGATGAGATGCCTAATAACTATGAACCTGTTTTTCAGCTTGCCATCCATTTTCTATTGCAATATACCAGCTTACCATTTTTTAATTTAACATAGGCAATTTATTCTTTGACGGAAGCAGGCACTGAATTTGTAGATGAAACACTGAAATATATAGTTTTCTAGCAACAACATCTTCATTAGTTTCAGATATCTTTAATGTGGAATTATTCAGATTACTTTTACTTCGGCAGAGACACTCAAGTGTTGCTGTATAATACAAGGGATATAATTCAATTATATATTATAATTAATACAATCAGGTAAATCAAATCTTTTGCATGGCCCTAACAGTGTGCAAGGAGCTTATTGCTTGAAAACAGTTCAAAGGTAAATAACCTGCCACTGGCCAGATGCATTTTCTTTGAATGTGGGTTTCAATGCTGTTTCATTGAATGCGAGTTTCAAAAGTAGAGAAGCTTTAATGCCAAGTCTGTTTTCATTGTAAGACTATTGCTTTGTTTAGGTTTAGTAAATGTCTCAGTGTTTGGGCTATAATGTTTGAAATAGAAGTTGTAAATTACATACAACTGCCTGTAATCATTGTAGAACTAAAGCATAAAACAGTATGCACACAGAGATTTGAACAGTGTCTACGGCAAATGGAGAGAAATAGCCAAGTAATGGGACACTGGAATGGCTGTGTGGGCGGGGCTTGGGAGTGGATGTGGGCAGGGCTATGTTGGCAGGGGGTGGGGAGAGCTATGTGGGTGGAGCTCTGGGTTTGCACCCCCCTGCAAAAAATCCTGCGGGCTCCCTTGATAACTAACCTGAGGAATAAAGGTAAAATGTGCAGATTTGATGATTTAAGGATGAGTTGATAAAGTACAGACTTGTGTGTGGTATTAAAGATGATGCTGTGAGAAAAATTTGGCTTTGTGACAGTGATTTAACTTTGTATAAGGCCAGTGAGATTTGTCAGACAGAAAAGCACACAAATATGGTTACAAATGAGAACAACTCTAGAAGGCACAGTGACAAAGCTCATGTTTATAGCATGCAGCACTTTATTTAAAGAAATAGGCTCAAGCACATGGCAGCTGTAACCCCTATAGCACTCTCTGGTAAACCCCAAAGCTTTCCAGAAAATTCCAGAGTTCGCACAGTCTCAGAGAAGCATAAGAGTGAGTCAGCAAACTCCAAGCATGGGCCCCAACCTATTTTCATTGCCAACTGTCATAATTGTGGTGGAAGTCAAGAATCTGAAAAGGAAAAATGTTTATCTTTTGGTCAACAATGCCACAAATGCAATAAGTGGAATCATTTCAAAATGTTTTGTAAATCAAAAGGCCCACATTCTTTTATTAAAAGGGAACATTTTAAGAAATGAGTTGATCAATTGGAGAGGTGCACCCCTACTCTTTATGTTGATGGTGTGTCAGTGCTTCATGAAACAGACAATACAGTGGATTTAAGGGCAAAGAATGAAGTATTTTGTCCTGTTCAGATAAATGGCAAATGCATAGAGCTCAAAGATGATACAGCTTTCAAGTGCAATGTTATGTCAGCAGAAACATTTGCCAGAGTGTGTCATGGTGAAAGGCTTGCTCTGTCAAGGTGTGCAAAGTGTGTTGCTTATAGAGGTGAAGAAATTCATACTAAAGGCTCAGCAGTGCTTTCATGTTACTCTGCTGGAAGAAGCTATGACTTGTTATTTTATGTGGTCAAGAGGCATGTCCAGTCATTATTAGGGCTCAAAGACAGTTTGAAAATGGGACTGCTGTCATTTAATAAGGACATCCATCAAGTTAGCTTGAAAGACCACTATTTTAATTTCACCCAGTACATTTTTTCCACCTATACTGATCATTTTGAAAACAAACTAGGCAAACTTCCAGTTGTCTACTCCATGATGTTAGACCCAGAGGTCAGTCAGTCCAGTTATCAGGCCAGCATATACATTTTCAATAGCCATGCAGGACAGAGTCAAAGCTGACTTAGATAAAATGGTGAGACAATCTGTGATTTGTCCAGTAGACAAACCAACCAAATGAGTATCTTCCATGGTGGTAGCTCCCAAAAAAATCTCAGATGACATCAGAATATGTATTGATCCATGAGATTTGAACAAAGCACTAAAAAGACCTCATCTTCCAATGTACACGGTCAAAGAAGTCACAGCCTTGATGCCAAATGCCACGGTTTTGTTCTGTCTTAGATGTAAAGATTTCATTTTGGCAAATTCAGCTTGACAAGAAATCATCATTGCTCACTACATTCAGTACTCTGTTCGGCAGTTACAGATTTTTGAGAATGCCAGTTGGGATAACTTCTGCAAGTGAAATATTTCAACAGGCAATGGAGCAAATGTTTTCTGGGTATTCTTGTGCTATAATAGTCAATGACATACTAGTAGGAGGTTGTGATGAAGCAGAACATGACAGAAACTTCAGAAAAGTTCTGGAAAGGGCATGTCAAGTGAATCTTAACATCAATCCACACAAATGCAAATTCAGGCTACAAGAAGTTAGTTATGTTGGTCATTTATTTACCAGTCCAGGCTTACGACCAGACCCTTCAAAATAAACAGCCATTCTCAAGATGCCAGCTCCAGACAATGTTCAAGCCCTGCAACATTTTCTTGACATGGTCAACTATCTAGGCAAGTTAATGCCAGACTTAAGCCAACTTTCAGCATCATTCAGAGAGCTGACATGTAAATATGTATCCTGGTCTTGGTTAGAGCAACACCAAAGAGCAGTGATGTCCTGAAACAGAGAATTGTGGTCCAGCAACTCTCAGATATGATGATGTTCACAAGCTAGTTACACTTTCTTGTGATGCTTCAAAATTTGGTCTTGGTGCAGTCATTCTACAAGAAGATCAACCTGTTGCCTATGCATCTGGAACTCTTACCCAGTCTGAAATATAGTATGCCCAGCTCAAGAAAGAGCTTTTGGCAATTGTGTTTGCATGTTCGAAGTTCCATGATTATGTTTATGGTAGACCTATCCAGATTGAAACAGACCACCAACCCCTAGTCATTATCTTGAGAAAGCCTATGCATTCATCTCCAGCTTGACTGCAATGTATGATACTAAAATTGCAAAAGTATAATTTCAATATTGTCTACAAGAAAGGCAAACTTCTTTATCTTGCTGATACCTTATCCAGATCACCCAGAAACACCACAGAACAGCATGAGAATATGAACCTTAATTTTGAAGTCATGGAAGTGAGAATTTTTCTTCCACATGTCTTGATAAACTGAGAGATCACACAGCCACAGATCCAGTTTTACAAAGGCTTAACCGGTTTATCTAACAAGGATGGCCATCAAAGCAATCTAGTTTACCTCAAGAAGTGCGACCTTATTTTCCATACAGAGATGAGATTTTGTCTGACAGAGGTATCGTAATGAAAGGTCCAAAAGTAATAGTTCCAAAGTCCTTGCAACCAGAGTACATTACTGTCTTGCATCATGGTCACTTAGGAGTTGATTCTGTCAAAAGAAGGGCAAGAGGGCTAGTATTTTGGCCTTCTATGTCACAAGACATTGAGAGAGCACTTTCATCTTGTTCTGTGTGTAATAGTTTAAAGCCACATCAGGAGAAGGAATCACTTCAGCTAATCCAGATTCCGGGACTACCTTGGTCGACAATAGCCAAAGACATCTTCGAGTGGAATGGTCAACATTATTTGGTGTTCATAGACCCTTACTCCAATTGGGTTGAGATTGACCTACTTCCTAATCTAGCATCCAGTACTGTCATTACTAAGATGAAGCCTCATTTTGCAGTATATGGTAGCACACATAAAGTTATTTCTGACAATGGCACACAGTTTACAAGACAACAGTTCAAAAGATTTGCTGAGGAATGGGACTTTACTCATGTCATGGTTAGCCCTGAGGACTCACAGTCAAATGGTTTGGCAGAAAGTGCAGTTCAAACTGCAAAACAGTTACTAGAGAAGTCAAAACAAGATAATAGTGATGTTTTTCTGAATCTCTTGAATCTCAGAAATGTTCCTCATGATAAATATCTTGGTTCACCTGCTCAGAGACTTTTGTCGAAACAAACCAGAACCACATTACCAATCAGTAGTCAATTGTTGGTTCCATGTGTCAAGAACAACAGGTCAGTGAAAAGCAATCTGTTGAAGAAGTGTTTAACCCAGATGTCCTACTACGATAAAACCAGCAAACCTCTCAATCTATTACAAGAAGGAGAAGTGGTTAGGATGCAAATGTCCAAAGGTTATAATCGGATTGGTGTCATGAAGAGTATTTGCCCAGAGCCAAGATCATACATGGTTGAATCACAAGGAGTAGTCTTTTGGTGGAATTGGAAACATTTGTGACTGGTATCTGAGCCTATACCACAACACACAGCCTGTGAAAAAGACTCTATCTCAGAGTGAGTTGTCCGGTGTTCCAATTCCTGAGGAAGTTCCAGAGGACATTTCCATTCATGTGACAAATCCAGAAGTTCCTGATATGAGTTGTGCACTGCAGACTGTCCCTGTTGCTAAGTTTAGTCCCAGCTGTTATGTTACAAGATATGGTTGCATCTCTAAACCTTGTAACAGATATGAAGCAACTTGAACATGAACATTGTGTTTTGTTTCCAATGTTTATAATAATGCATGTCTAACTCTAATGTTGTTTTTACGAAGGGCAATCCTTTTAAGAGGGAGGATGCAGATCGATGTGTGTGTATGTACCTATAAGAAGCTATCCAAGGGCTTGCGCAAGTGTATAAATACTAATCGTGCAAGTCTGACTGCCATTTTGTAGTTAGCTGTTGAAATGTAAGCATGTATGTATGTAAGCTCTGTCTGTTAATTAGTTTGTTCATATTTTATGATGCTGCTATCCACCCTGATGTGTTTCTCTGTATTAACGCATCTAAATGATATACTCCGCCTGCTTCTCATCTATGTGGGAGACAGATGAGCGAATCCCTTAAAACTGAAATTTCATTTTTAAGAACAAGTGCACCTGGAAATCTTTCAGAAGCACTGTTTACACCAAATAAAAGTATTGTATTACTACTTAGGCTTATATGTTTGGATAATTTGTTTTGCTTTGATGTTTTGTTTATAATTCAAGTTGTTGTTATCCAGATTTCAAACCTCATTTAATAAATGTTGTGGAGAAGTATCCATGACCTGACATAATGTTAATTTCTTCTAATATATATATATATATATATATATATATATATATATATATATTTTTTTTTTTTTGCATTACCTTTTGATGTAAATAATAACATATGCAGTGATATGACTTTGCTTCTGGTTTTGCAGGTTTGTAACGGGGTGACTTAACTTAGATTGTTTTCATAATTTTCCTGTACCTTAGAATAAGTCATGGTAGTCTTCCTGTAGGTAACAATTTGAAATGTTGACACCTGCTAGAAGGAGTCCCAAAATATGGAGACTGAGTGGCCAAAAGTATTGACTTACACGTGTTAAGTACAAGATGCCATTTCTCAGAATATTCACTCTTCTCCATGTTATGGCAATCTCAGAGTTGGTATTTATAAGTTCAGAGGGTGTGCACTGCTTACCCCTCCCCTGCAAAAACGAAGTTTAAAGGAGAAGAGCAGTTTTCACGATTCGATCTTCTTCAGGGTTTCAGTCTTTTTTTTCAGCTTTTTTGCATTTTGACTGCTGACATTTCAGCAGGGAGCACTTTCAGTAAGTTACTTAGTGTCATACGATTTTGCTTATCTATGTTATTTAATATATAAAGCATTCCAAGTGATTTTGCAGTTGGATTAAACATTACTGATGAAGAAGGTACTTTATGGGCATGCAATACTATCGAATACAAATTTCCAGACAGAAGACAAGGAGTCACTTTTGTGCATATTGTGGATGCTGCAAAGAGCACTTTTGGCTAACATCTTGCTGCTTGCAGTTTGATTTGACTCTTCATCAACTGAAAGAGCAGTCTGCCTGTTAAAGATGCTATCCTCCAAAAAAAGGAAGCCAATCTGGTAGTCCCCTGCTACAAACAAACTCTACAACAGAAAAAAGAAACTGTTGCAAAATAGAGTAAAGTCCCATGATTGGAGGAACTTTGTCGTCAGCCTCAGTAAGAAGCTGAGATCCCTCATAAAATCCTCCAAAGCTAGTTACAAAAACAAAATTGCCACTGATTCTAAAGACAACCACAAAGCATTCTATAGCTATGTCAAGAATCTCAATGGCAACACTCATATCTGCTCTGAGTTACACCACAATGGCTCTAAATATACAGAACTAACTGATATTGCTAACATCCTGGCAGATAGGTTCAGTGCTAAATTTACCCCTCTCTCATCCCCTAAAGGGCCCATCTCTATACCGGAAAAATGCAAAGTACCTGTAATCATGGCTGCACAGGTAAAAAACACACTCTCCAAAGCCAAGAACACAGCATCCATGGGACCTGACAACATCCCAGGCTGCATTCTACATGAACTACAGAATGAACTGGCACCCCACCTAAATACCATGTTCAATCATAGCCTCACCTCAGGCTGTGTGCCCACTGAATGGAGCACAGCAACAGTTATCCCACTCCACAAAAGGGGAGCCACCATGGACCCCATGAACTATGATCCCATTGGCCTGATGAGCCTGGTCTGCAAGGCTATTGAGCGTATCATCATGGAACTTATAAACAATTACACTGTTAATCTCCAAACTCTGGACCCTACCCAGTTCAGGTTTGTAAAAGGCAGATGATGTTTCCTAAACCTGATAGACTTCTTTGAAGAGGTCACCAAAGCCGTAGATGAGGATAAGGTAGTTCACACAGCCTATCTAGAGCTCGCCAAGGCTTTCAACACCATCCCCCACTCTAGAATTATAGACAAACTCACTAAACTAGGTATAAATCCCTATGTCACAAGGTGGGTTGCCAACTGGCTCACTGACAGAACCCACACTGTGAAAGTAGCAGACTCTAAATCCGACTTCAGACCAGTGACAATTGGAGTACCACAGGGTTCAGTCCTAGGTCCTCTCCTGTTTGGTATCTACTTCTCTGAAGTACAGGCTAACACAGAAGGTCTTTGGCTAACAAAATTCACAGATGACTGCAAACTAGAAGCCATAATCAAAACTCCTAACGATGTGGACATCCTACAAAAGGGCCTCACTGAGATAGATGCCTGGTGTCAAAGCCATGGCCTCAAGCTCAATGCCAAAAATTGCATTGTCATCCCTTTTGGTTAAAACTCTGTATCCAATAACTACCACAGAGGCAGTAGTCTACTTAAGACCGAAAGTATGACAAGAGACCTTGGGACACAGGTGGACAGTAGTCTCTCCTTTGATAATCACATTGCCACAGTAGTCAGGAAATCCTTCTATGTGGCACACCTCATCACAAAAGGTTTCTCATCCAGGAAAAAAGAGGACATTCTTCCCCTCTACTCATCACTCATTAGACCCATTATAGAGTACAATGCCCCTTTTGGTATGTACCTCACAAGACATCTACAGCAATTGGAAAGGCCACAGAAATACCTCACAAAGAGGATTACCAGCCTCAAACAGATGCCCTACACAGACTGTCTCAAAAAACCTCCAGCTTTACTCTGTGTCTGCCTAACGTACAAAGCTATGTCAAACCCAGAGCTGTTGGACATGCTCCACGTAAAGAAATCCCAATCCCTCCGAGCTACATGCTCTAGGGACCTAAATCCTGTCACCACAATAAACAGAACATGCTGGAGGGATTGATTCATGTCCCAGAGACTTCTCATACTCTGGAACAAACTATCTATCTATATCAAACAAAGCTCCTTATTAGCACTCTTCAAGAAAAATCTTGATGATTGGATGGGAGATAGGAAATTCACCCTGGGGATCACATCTGTGGCTCTGCTTGACAGGGGCACAGGAAAATAATGTTCTTGGTTGGCAAAAGCCAGGGTACCATTTGGCTAGGCTTATATAGGCCCTAGGGCCAATAACCTAGTACCTACCTATGAACATATTAACCTATGAACCAAAGATTGAAGCAATACTAATTTCAAGAACTTTAATAATACTTTGATATAGGAATGGGTTCCATTCTTGCCATGGAATTAGAAACCCAAAAGAGTTGAACAAATTAAAATGGAAAGACTACCATTAATCACTTCAACATGTGATGCAAAATGTTTCAATACTGGTACATTAATTACTGACTTATAAGAGAAATATATCAGTCTTCACTGGTATTCCTTTGGATGCAGTGTACTGCAAATGTGTTCACTCATTATTTTTATGAATATGTCTGTATCAGCATGCATATCTATCTCTGTGTTTACTACCTTTACTTCTAGCTGGCTCATTGTATCATTTGCATAAATATTGTGTAGATATATGTATCATGATTTTCAGCTGTTACCTTAACTGCTTGCAGTTTGATTTGACTCTTCATCAACTCAAAGAGCAGTCTGCCTGTTAAAGTGAGGGTTATTTCTTTGTGTATTGTTATACTCTATCTGTGGCTAGTATTTCTTAAACTTCCTTTCTGTTCTTTACACCTCAGCAAAGATTATTCTCTTGCTGCATGATTTATATACATTTTTTACTGGACAGGCTGCATTATGTGACTCTTTTCACAGCGTCACATCTATATGGTAAGGTACACATACTAAACCTTGAGTACTCAATAATAGTTTTCACTCTTACAAACACTGGCTAATGCACAATGTATGTACTGTACCTGTGTATTATGTATGTACTCTACCTATGTTCCAAATTTCAGCTGTACACCACAAATCCATTAATTACCTTTATTTTTAAATTAATATTTTCTTTTTTGTTCTCTCCACTGTAACTGTTGATGTACTACATACCACTGTAAAAACATGTATGTTGTAATTTGTGTGTATACTGATCATGTCTCAATATCTAAATGCATCTGTAATTTTTCTATGTGGAGATTTTCTCCCCTGGCCTCTGCTGAAAAAGGACCTTTTCAGCTCAGTCAGACACCTCCAGTTAACAAAGGTAAAATAAATACACACACACACACATATATATATATATATATATATATATATATATATATATATATATATATATATATATATAGATAGATAGAGTGATAGACAGACAGATATTTTACACTATTATAATTTGCAACAAAATAGTGTATGCAGTGTTATTATCCTAATCAAGTGCATTCAGGATTGTTGTAGGAGTCCATTAATAGTGTTGTCTTGATTTCTCTCCAGTTCATGATTTCCAGAGACAGGATATCAGCTTGCAGCCAGAATCTAAAGAGCAGCTATTGTGGAGACTTGAAGGTTGCATCTTATTTTTTTGCAGGTGATACAGTCTTATCCTCCGGTGAATGTGATCCATAGCTTTGCACTGGAATACGTTTGTACTGCATAAGAAGTGTTTTGAATTTAGATCAGCAGTTCTAAATGGGAGGTCATGGTTCTTCCTGGCAAATAGCCGACTGGTCTTTGCAAGTGATGGAAGAGCCTGCACATCAGGTATACATATTTAGGTATTCTGCAGCCCTGGTCACCACTGAAAGCAGGTGGGATTAGGGGAATAACAAGTGGATGAATGAAGTGACAGAAACATTGCAGGAATTATAATGGAATGCAGAAGTTGGGAATGAGCCGTAGCTTTGCTTATGATCTTCTCCAGGTTAAACTCTACTATATTTTTAGTAACTGTTTGAAATATCAGGACCTGCTTGAGTGAATTCCATAACATGAGATGGAATTGCCAAAAATCTGAACTTGCATATATTAAGTCTGAGATTGTCATTTCTTGGTATATTCCCTTACCTCTGAGGTATGGTGATGTTGTACTGGGTATACATAACTTTGAGAGGTGGGGCTTGTTCCCCTGAAAAATAAATAAATAAATAAATTAATTAATTAATTAATAAAAAATGTAAAGGAGAAAAGCAATTTTTAATTTTCACTCTTTTCCTGGATTTTTTGGTCTCTTTTCACCATGTCAGGACTTGACATTTCAAGTCCCAACATTTCATTTTGGGAGCCATATTTTCTTCTCTAATTTTTTCTCAACTATCTCATCTTTTTATTCACTAGTGCTATTATAGTCAAATTGTAGTAATTGTTCCTTTTTGGTCAACATTTCGAGTTTTTAGAAACAATCTATACATTTGCACTTATGGTATATAATTGCTCATGACAATTTTCTTCCTATTACTATGATAATTAATTTCTGATTTTAATTTCATGGGTCATTTCTGTATGATGATAATGTATTGTGATACTCAATACTAGATTGTATGTACTGTATTACTTTCCTGTTGGAGCATTTCTTCCAGGCCTCTGCTGAAAAACGGTACCTAACCAGCTGAACTTCTATGGTAAATGAAGTTTGAGAACAAAGAAAGTTGTCACGGGACACCTTTAATGTGGGGTTGGGTGGGGGAGCTGGGATGTAAGGAAGTAGGTAAGATGGGAATAAGTGAGTTGGTAGGGAGCATGTAAGAAAGGGTTAAGCAAGTGGGAAGCTAGGGGAGGAAGTGAGGTAGGATTAAGGGGTCGGTCTTAAAGGCTTTTGTGGTGGGATTTAGTGTTGGGAGGCATATTTGGTGTGATCTTGTTATTGAGGAATGATCACGTCCCAGATGACCTAAGATGTGAGTAAGGTAGGCCTTGGGTGGTTTCCTAGCATACAAGTGAGTACAATTGTTTGTGGGGGACATATTTACTGAAAGTTTTTTTTTTCTCTCTCAAGGGAGATATATGTATTTGTGGGGAAGAGATCGTACAGGGAGGGATAGGTGAGGACAGGTTTAGGAGTAGGGATGGGGGTTATGTAAAAATACAAAAAAAAAAGAGAAGGAAAAGAGAAAGTGGAGAGAACAAAAGGATGTGTGCAGGTTTGTGGCAGTCAGCTTGCAGGGCTAGGCTTAATTAAAGGGGAAAGTGAGTGTGTTTGTCAGGATTCATTGGTGATATAGTGGTCTTGAGCCTTCTCTTGAGTGGTGTGGCGGCGGTCGGTTTTCAAGCAGCTGGGGTGGTGTGCTGGTGGTCAGTCATGCTGTCCTGGTCAGGGGTTCCTTTTCCTTAGGTAGGGTTATGTTTTTGTTTTCAGAGGGGTAACCTGGGCCAGGAGATGCAGTCTGAGGTAGGTAGAGGTCCTTTCTGTTGATTCTCATTGGTGCTAGTGGGTTTTCACAGCCTTACAGGGCTGTATATTGTTGGCTGCACATGTTCAGTTACTGGGAGTCTGTTTATTTACCAAAAAAAAAAAGGGGTGAAAGAGAGGAATATTCCTTTAGCCCTGTTTTTTCTTTAATGTCTTCTTTCCTCAGGTTATCTTGGGCTTCAAGGTCCACATCATTTGTTGGTGGGATTAGTGGTTTCCCTGGTGGTCAGAGTGTTCGTTAGTTAAGAAAGGAGCTGGTAATGCATGCTCATCACTAGGTGAGTACTCTGCATGTGTAATTTCACTGTAAAAGGTTGAGGTGGGATTACATCAAGGATCAGCTCTGCATCCTTTCTTATTTGCAGTGGTGATGGACAGGTTGACAGTTGAGATCAGACAGGAGGCCCCGTGAACTATGATGTTTGCAGATGACATTGTGATCTATAGTGAGAGTAGGAATCAGGTTGAGGAGACTCTGGAGAGGTGGAGATATGCTCTAGAGAGCAGAGGAATGAAGGTCAGCAGGACTAAGACAGAATATATGTGTGTAAATGAGAGGGAGGGTAGAGGAATGGCGAGGATTCAGGGAGTAGAGTTGGTAAAGGTGGACGAGTTTAAGTACTTGGGATCAACAGTTCAGAGTAATGGTGAATGTGGAAGATAGGTGAAGAAGAGAGTACAGGCAGGGTGGAATGGGTGGAGAAGAGTGTTAGGAGTGATTTGTTACAGACGGGCACCAGTAAGAGTGAAAGGGAAGGTCTATAAGACAGTAGTGAGACCAGCTATGTTATATGGGTTGGAGACAGTGGCACTGACAAAAAGGCTGGAATCAGAGCTGGATGTGGCAGAGTTAAAGATGTTAAGATTTGCACTCGGTGTGACTAGGATGGATAGGATTAGGGATCAGTAAATTAGAGGGTCAGCTCATGTTGGACAGTTTGGAGACAAAGCAAGAGAGACAAGATTGCATTGATTTGGACATGTGCTGAGGAGGGATGATGGGTATATTGGAAAAAAGATGCTAAGGATGGAGCTGCCAGGTAAGAGGAAAAGAGGAAGGCGTAAGATAAGGTTTATGGACGTGGTGAGATAGGACATGCAGGTGGTTAGTGTGACAGAGCAAGATGCAGAGGATAGGAAGAAATGGAAAGAGATGATCCGCTGTGGCGACCCCTAACGGGAAAAGCTGAAAGATGATGATGATGATCAGAAATACTTATATGGGGTTCAAAGTTACCTCCTATTTGCATAACAAGCATGTTTAAAGTAAAATGAGCACAAGAAAAGTATAATGAGCATGATAAGAGGTCAAATGGGCATAACAAGTACAATAAAAGGGCAAAATAAGCTTATAAAAGCAAGACAACTTCATGTTTTTAGTAAATGATAGTATTTTGGCATGAAATACAATTTCACATTGACCGAAGACATTTAAAGCATAACCAGAATTGTTCAAAGTATCTCAGTGTGTGCAAAGTGTTTGCAGTGTGTGTTTTATTACAGTGCAATTACGTCAATAAGTTTGCTGTTTGCAAAGTACAGTTATTTTTCAAAGTGCAGTCAAAGTAGAGCCATTTTGAAAAGATTCTTGTGCTGTGTACATTTATCCGTAGAGTGCTGCCATTTCAAAGTGTTTCTTAAACTATATAGAGTTATTTCTTAAAGTACAGTCATTTAGAAAAGTTTATTGTGCTGTATAAAGTTCATTTGCAAATTACAGTGATTTTAAAGTGTTCTTGTGCAATGGAAACTTATTTAGCAAAGTGCAGTTGTTTCAAAGAGTCTGTTGTGCTATTGGGCATAGTTCTGGCATAAATTTCTGGCATATATATGTGTGTGTATGCTTGTACATAATTTCAATCACCTTCAAAACTGTGTATTGCTATGGCAAAGGCATATCGCAGACCCAGTCCACTTGTGTTTGATTAAAATATTGTAGAGAACTGGAGAGTATTTGTGCTGGAGTATGACTTTTTCATACAAACAGCTTTTCTTGACAAAGATGCACATACAAATTAATTTATTTTGCTTAACTTAGCAGGGTCAGAAGCTATTGAAAGAGAGCATTCATTTGTGTATGCACCAGCAGTGTATACAAGAGAGGGGGAAAACCATCATATTGTTGTAGCGGCTGAATCAAAAGAGGACCCTTACTGCTTGAAACGTAAATTTAGAGAAATGTTAATCCCCCAGACAAATGTTACATTATAGACGAGAGACCAAAAGCCAGGAGAAATTTTTGCAGCTTATATCACTGACTTGAGAAATAAAGCTAAAACATGCATATTTGGTAATTTAAAAGGTGAGTTGATAAATGATAGGCTTGTGCATGGTGTTAATAATGCTGCAGTGAGAAAGATTTTGCTTTGTGACAGTAATTTAATGTTGAGCAAAGCAACAGAGCTATTCCTCAAATCCATGAGCTCACAGAAAGGCACACAAATATGCTTGCAAGTGATAAGAGCATGGTTTCAGCAGCCTCTAGAGCAAGCATAGACAATATGCTGCCCATGGCTTGCAGAAACAGGCCTAAGCATGTGGCAGCTGCAGCCCCTGCAGGTTTTCCAGGGAGAACTCATAACTTTCCAGCAAGCTCTAAGACTAGCTCAGCAAAATGGACATGCTCAGTGCAGTATAAGGATGAGTCAGCAAAATCTACATCAAATCTTATTGTTAACTATCATAATTGTGGTAGCAATCATGAGTCTAAATGAGAGAAGTGCTTAGTATTTGGTCAGCAATGTCATAAGTGTAAAAAATGGGACCACTTTCAAAAGTTTTGTAAATCAAGCAAGCCTCATTCACTTATTAAAAAAGGCTACTCAAAAAAGCAAGTTGATCATGTAGAAAGCTGCAACCCTACTTTCTATGTATATGGTGTATCACTGGTCAGTGAATAGGTAAATGTAGTAGATTTGTTGGCAAAGAACAAAGTGTTTTGTACTGTCCAGATCAATGGTAAACCCATGGAGCTCAAAGTAGACACTGGTCAAAGTGTAATGTTATGTCAGCAGAAACATTTGCTAGAGTAAGAGCTGGTGAACAACTTAACTTGGATAATTGTATGAAGCTTGTTGCTTATGGAGTTGAAGAGATTCAAACTGAAGGCTCAGTAGTGCTTTCATGTTATTCAGCTGGAAACAGTTACAGCTTGCAATTCTATGTAGTCAGAAGATCTGTGCAGTCATTATTAGGTCTCAGAGACACCTTACGAATGAAACTACTTTCTTTTACCAAATAAATCCATCATGTAAGCACATGTCCTAGTTCCAGCTTCACTGATGCTATTTTCTCAGAGTATGCTGATGTTTTTGACAACAAGCTAGACAAACTTTCAGTTGTGTACTCCATGAAAATAGACCCAGAGGTCAGTCCAGTGGTCAAGCCAACAAGGAGAGTTTCAATAGCTATGCAGGACAAAGTCAAGGTCCAATTAGATAAGATGGTGTGGCAAGGTGGGATTTGTCCAGTCACAGAACCAACTGAGTGTGTGTCTTCCATGGCAATTGCACATAGGAAAACTCAGGTGAAGTCAAAATATGCATTGACCCAAAAGACTTGAACAAAGCATTAACAAAGACATGCATCTGGAGTGTTTCTCCCCGGGCCACCTCTGAAAATTGGCTTTGTTCCAAGTCAGACTTTCTCTGTTAATAAATGTTAAATAAATAAATTAATTCAGTAATTAAAGAGACCTCATCTTCCTATGCGTACAGTCAAGGAGGTTGCTGCCCTCATGTCAAGTGCCACTGTTTTTACTGTCTTGGATGCAAAGAGTTCATTTTGGTAAGTAATGCTTGATCACAAATCTTCACTACTGACTACATTCAGTACTCCATTTGGTAGATACAGATTTCTCAGAATGCCTTTTGGAATAAATTCTGCGAGTGAAGTCTTTCAGCATGCAATGGAGGAAATCTTTTTGGGTTATACATGTACTATAATAGTCAATGATTTACTAGTCGGAGATAATGGAGAGGCAGAGCATTACAGAAACTTTAGGAAAGTTCTGCACAGAGCGCATGAAGTGAACTTGAAGCTCAATCCTTTGAAATATAAATTCAGGCTACCAGAAGTTACATATGAAGGTCATTTATTTACCAGCACAGGCTTATGGACAGACTCTTCCAAACAAGCAGCCATTTTTGAGATGCCAGCTTCAGACAATGTCCAAGCCCTACAGTGTTTCCTTGGTATGGTTAACTATTTGGGCAAGTTTATACCATCCTTCAGTGAGTTATCAGTGCTTTTAAGAGAGCTGACTTGCAAAAATGTTGGCTGGTCATTTTTGGAGCAGCACCAAACAACATTTGATAACTTCAAACAGCAAATTGCCAATCCGCCTCCATTGAGATGGATGTCATCAGCTCTGATGAAGCCTGTTTAGTTACACGGGTGAAAGCGCTAAGTGTTTAAAGAACAGTTTTAAGAAATTTTAAGAATTTTTTTACGAATTGTTTGTTTGAACTCTGCCTTATGTTTTATTGTACAGTTTGTGGTTCCATGTGTTTTTATTAAAGCACTTTCCATTTTGGATATACAGTTTCGGTCTAATTTACTAGTTGGTGGTGATCAGTTTTATTGGTCTTATTTGAACCAGTTTGAGATTGATTTGCTACCTAGCCTAACATCCAGTACCATTATTACTAAGTTGAAACATCATTTCTCAGTCCATTGTTGTCCACACAAAGTTATTTCTGAGAACAGTACCTAGTTTACCAGTCACTTATTTCAGATATTTGCAAAAGAGTGGGACTTTATCCATATTACTAACAGTCTAGAAT
Source organism: Protopterus annectens (assembly GCF_019279795.1). NCBI lineage: Eukaryota > Metazoa > Chordata > Ceratodontiformes > Protopteridae > Protopterus > Protopterus annectens. Next base: position 1,363,457,585 of record NC_056726.1, read on the forward strand.
ACCCACAGTCAAAAGACCTGGCTGAACATGGAGTACAGAGTGCAAAGCAATTACTACAGAGGTCAAAGCATGACAATACCGATATCTTCTTGAATTTACTCAATCTCAGAACTATACCCCATTACAATCTACTTGGCTCGCCTGCTCAGATACTTCTATCTAGGCAAACCAGAACAACCTTGCCTATAAGTTCTAGTTTGTTGGTGCCTAATGCTAAAAACAACACAGCAATCAAAGCCCACCTAATTAAGAAGTGTTCCTTTCAGAAGTCCAGCTATGATAAAACAAGCAGATTTCTTCATCTGTTGAAAGAAGGAGAGACAGTGAGGATGCAAACAGTGAAAGGCTTTGATCAAATTGATCAAGTGAGAGGTATATGTGCCGAGCCAAGATCCTGCTTAGTGGAATCTAAGGGTATAGAACAAAGGAGAAACTGCAGGTATCTTCTTCCAGTGTCTGAATCCATATTACAGCATCACACCTTGCATTTTATCTGTCTTTGGCCTAGCACTCTTGTGTGGGGTCATTTACTGCACTGTTATAACTTGTTGATACTTGTGAACCTCTGCTATCTCTGAAAAAACAACAAAACAAAAAAAAATCTTGCTTTTTTCCCACTTTTCTGAGATTTAAAAAAGTTCAGTTACAGGCTTGCTGTTCTTGAACTGTTTGTAAGTTTCTGTGAGGCCATTTTTTGCTTGGGCTAAAGGGAAGTCTCTCTGTTGATCAGTGGCAGTGAAAAACATTGAGCAGCCTGCCTGCCCCTGTGGGAGTGGTTACTGACTTGAAACTGTAGTTTTATTGGCCATTTTGGGTCAATTCCAAAACTCCTTCATCTTCCTCTCTTAAAACCCTCTTTTGCGCGTTTTTGCGCGTTTTTGTGCATAGCACAATAGCGGGCAGCGCCGCCTACTTGGGTTTAAACTATTCCTGGCTCCACAAAGTCTGCTCTTCACTTTTTCCCTTAGAACTGCTCTATCTCTCAATTTAAACACCATATTCTCATTCTAAGGCCCTTTACTGGTCCAATTAAGTAATCCTACATGTTAGCACTATTAAACCAGAAGCACTACTTACTCTTATACTCTCTCCGATTACCCTGTCCTCTATTGGTCCATCTTAAATTCAGTTTCCCTATTACTCTAGCATGTCCAAAGGTCAGTCAATGGTTTCCTCTCCAGTCCAGCTGGTGAATCTGGGAATTTTGAGGCAATGTTACAACTGTCTCATGTACACGGACAACCCTCTCCTCCTCCAAACAGGTTCAAATATATGTGAGAGATGCAACTATTTAGCCAAACTGGAGGCTGAGCTCTCTCATCTCAAAACTGGTGTAACCAGTCAGGAGGAGAAGGTAACCTCACACAACACAATTCCAGTATCACATAGTCCCACCACATCAGCGAACCAAACACATAAATACACAAAAACATACTCGGAAACTCTAAATAAAAATCTACCTAAGCAACAGAGACTTCCAAAGCAGACATCCAAGCAAACGCTACCTCAAAACAAAACACACACAACACATAACCCACAAAGTCAGTGTGCCAAGCAGTCACAGCCCTTAAGGCTGAATAACACATCTGATACTCTTGTTATAGGTGACTCTATTGTCAGACACACTGACATCCCACTCACCAGGCTGAATAAAGAGAAGGTCACGGTGAGCTGCCTGCCGGGTGCTAGGATCCGACACATAACGCAAGCACTCAGGTCACTCCAAAGCAAATACAAATATGACTCAGTCATTGTACATGCTGGTGTGAATGACCTGAAATGTACCTCCCTGGACTACATGAAAAGAGACATAGAGGAGCTCTCTGATCATGTAGCCCAGGCTGGTATGACCCTGACCTTGAGCAGCATCTTACCCTCACCTAGAATGATGCCACAGTACAAAGACAAAATGATCGATTTTAACAATTGGCTAAAATTTTGGTGTCATTCAAAGGGGATCCAGTGTCTGTCAGCCTGGGATGACATGCTCGACAAGCCACATCGCTAGGGACGGCTTGCACCTGTCACCACTGGGCTTTCAGATATTGGCAAAGGCTCTTGCCACCCCCATAGTGCCTTTTTTAGGCAAGGCTCAAAAGTCAAACCCACCCCTATACTCAGCACAAGGAACAAGAAACTAAGGGTAATGCTGCTAAACGCCAGAAGTCTTAACCTCAAGATGTACACACTCAAAGCTCTCCTCAGTATGGAGAACATCGATATCTGTGCAGTGACAGAAACCTGGTTCAAGGCTCCAGAGAGCACCCCAGCACTACCAGACTATACCTCATAGCATGCTTTTCAGCCCCAAAACCCAGACTGAACCACAAAAGGAGGGGGAGTTTCCATATTTATCAAGGATATCCACACCTCCAGGTTAGTGGCATTGCACGAAGTATCAGAGACCATCCATGTGCAACTAACAGTGGGCAAGACTGCTTTTCAGTTTATAACATCCTACAGACCACCCTCTCAATGTCAGGAATCCCACTTGGCTTTCCTGAAAACATTGGAGAACATGAAGATCTCTCCGAACACCATTATATTGGGCGACTTCAACTACCCAAACATTGACTGGGAGCACTACTCAAGCCCCAGCACCTTAGCCCAAAGATTCCTAGAAATTATAAACTCAAATGCTATGGAACAACTAGTCACCACTCCCACAAGAGGGGACAACATACTAGACCTGATCATTACCAACATGGGGACTCTATGCTCCACACCAGAAGTATATCCCTCATTGGTAAGATCAGACAATAAATTAATTTCACTGGATGTCCACATCCCAACCCCACCCCCAGCCCAGAAAACCACAGTGAAAAACTTCTCAAAAGCAAACGTCTCACTTCTCAAAACCGAAGTGGAATCCTTCAAGGCCCCAGGGCCAGTGGAAACTATGGCCCAAACTGCAGAATCCTATATAAATGCATTCTACGGACATCTCCAGGATTGCATGGGTCATGCTATCCCAAACAAAACCAAGACCCAATCATCCAAAGGCATGCGTCCAGTCTAGTGGACCCCTGCCATAAATAAACTGTACAACAGAAGGAGGAAGCTACTACATGATAGAGCAAAATCCCTAATAGGGAAGGCATCTCTGATCAGTACTAGCAAAAAATTACGATCCCTCATAAAATCCTTCAAGGCCAGCTTCGAGAGAAAAATTGCACAGGACACCAAAGACAATCATAAGGCTTTTTTCAGTTATGTTAGAAACCTGGGCTGCAACTCCCAGACTTGTTCTGAGTTGATTCTAAATGACAAAAAATACACTGAACCCACAGACATCGCCAATATCCTGGCAGACAGGTTCAGTCCAAACTTCTCCACCCGCCGCGCCAAAAGAGCAAGTATCTATCCCAGCAGAGGGCTGCCTCCCAAACATCTCAGATGCTCAGGTGAAGGCTGCCCTCTCCAAAGCAAAAAACACTGCTTCCATGGGACCAGATGGCATCCCAGGATGCGTCCTACATGAACTCCAAGAGGAACTAATCCCTCAAATAAAACAGCTATACAATCTCAGCCTCACTACAGGATATGTGCCCACAGAATGGCGTACAGCAACAGTGGTCCCACTCCACAAAGGCGGAGCCTCTACGGACCCTGGAAACTATCGCCCATAAGCCTGACTAGCTTAGTCTGCAAGGCTATGGAGAAGATCATCATGGAGCTCATAAACAAAGACATTGGGGACCTACAGACACTAGATCCTACCCAGTTTGGCTTTGTCAATGGCAGATCCTGCCTTTTGAACCTGGTTGACTTCTTTGAAACAGTCACCAAAACCATAGATGAAGGGAAGGTAGTCCACACAGCCTATCTGGACCTTGCAAAGGCATTTGACACAATACCCCACTCGGGCATCATAGTTAAGCTATCCAGCTTAAATATAAACCCCTATGTCACAAGATGGGTCACAAACTGGCTCAAAGACAGAACCCACAGAGTGAGAGTTGCTGGAGCCATGTCAGACTCGAAACTGGTCACAAGTGGTGTCCCACAGGGTTCTGTCCTGGGACCACTCTTGTTCGGTATATACTTTTCTGAGGTACAGGCAAATGTGGGAGGACTATGGCTCACCAAGTTTGCAGACGACTGCAAACTGGGCGCCATAATCAACTCTCCAGCTGACACAAACATCCTTCAAAAAGGTCTCACAGAGACAGATAACTGGTGCCAGCGCCATGCTTTAAAACAAAATGCCAAAAAATGTATAGTCATATCCTTTGGCAAAAACAATGTGCCCACAAATTACCACATAGGCGGAAACCCATTAAGTACAGAGAAGGTTATTAGGGACCTGGGGACCCAAGTTGATAGCAATCTCTCCTTTGAAAACCACATTGCCAAAGTGGTTAGAAAGACCTTCTACATAGCCCACCTCATCACGAAGGGTTTCACATCTAGATCAAGAGAGGTAATCGTGCCCCTTTATTCATCCCTCATCAGGCCCATCATAGAATACAATGCCCCTTTTGGGATGTACCTTACCCGACACCTGCAGCAATTAGAAAGACCCCAAAAGTATCTCACCAAGAGGATCAAGGGTCTCAAACAGATGCCATATGCTGCTCGGTTAAAAAAACTCCAGCTCTACTCAACTGCATACCACCTACTTCGAGGCGATCTATGCCTGACATACAAAGCTATGTCAAATCCAGAATTAATGGACATGCTCCACCTCAGTAAATCTAAATCCCTTAGAGCCACACGCTCGAGGGACTTGAACCTCAGCACAGAAATAAATAGAACTTGCTGGAGGGACAGGTTCATAACCCAGAGGCTCCCTTCGCTCTGGAATAGAATTCCAGTTCATGTGAGGCAGAGCACCTCACTGAATCTCTTCAAGAAGAATCTCGATAAGTGGATGGGGAATCGTAGGTTTGTCCCAGGGATTACTCCCGTGTCACTATTAGACAGAGGCACAGTAAACTAAACCTTAAAAAGGGCACAGTATGCTCAAATCAAGGGGTGGTGTAAGCCATACAGAATCGGGCTAGGCTTATAATTGCCCCAGGGCAGATAGCCTAGTATGAACCTATGAACCTATACCTGTGATACAGACTCCAGATCTCACAGCAACCCAGACAATGTTCATACTGAGGAACATGTCTCAGTATCTATTCCCATTCTTGATGATGTCCCAGATATTTCTAGAGTTGAACATTCCTTAACTTAAAGACAGTCCCCATTGCTAGACTCAGTTCTGATTTTTATGTTACATGCTCAGGTCATATTTCTAGACCTAGTGTAAAATACACAGCAACCTGGACATTATTGTTTTGTAGGTGTTTAGTTTTGTATGATTGCATGTCAGAGTTACTTCTGTATAATTGCATGTCAATGAATGTTGTCATTTCAGTGTATGACTTATTTCTCAAAGAGGGAGGATGTAGAACAGAGTATGTGTTGTAACTTTTAGAAGCATTTCCAAGTGTAGGCACGTGCATATAAATACTGAGCACGTGCAGGCAGCAGTGCCATTTTGAGAGAACAGCGAGAGTGTTAACATGTAGGAGTGCAGTAGTCAGTCTGTTTATAATTTTATATAAGTTTAACTAAGCCTTAATCCTGATTTGTTTGTGTATAATAAAACTGCTTGAACCAAACCCACAGCTGTTCATCTGTTTTATCCTGACCAGTCGAGCGACAATATAGATCCAAATATATTCTGACAAGTGCCGCTTCTTTACTCTTTATCCTTTAATGTTGTTAAAATAATTTGTTTAAAGTTACATAATGGCTCTAAACCTTTGCTATAGACATTGTTTGAACAACGGTACTATTTGTACTTATTTCATTGAATATTTCGGTTAATTAGTAGATTTGACCAGTATGTACCTCTTGTCACTAAACAAGATTCAAATGCTCATTCACAGTATATTTGTGACTGATAAAGCAGCAAATCACAATGCATTCCAAAACAATCAGTCCTTTTCTCCTTTATAGTTTGTTATTTTGCTGTTATATATACACAAATAACAATTAATGTTTTGGCATGAATGCAGGTTTCAAATAAGTAACAACAAGAAAAATACAAATAGATAAGTTATATAAGTATATAGGCACAATGTTAATAAGTGACCATAGAGGAAAGATTGCTTCTTCTTTAAAAAAAAAGAACACTCAACTTTACATAACAAAAACAACACACAAGAGCAGGAGTTAGCAGAATCATACTGTATATCTTGTCACAAAGGGATTCAGTATAACTGTTGCTGCTTCTACAGCTAAAAGACTTCTCTTCCAAGTGTCACTTATATTATGTCTATGGACATATATCAAATCATTCAAGTCCTGCAATATCCTTGAAGTCATTTAACAAGTCAATTTTGCCACTATGCAAACAACCTGACACTTGCTTCTTTATTTAGCTTACAGCCTATCGGATTGTTTACTATTAATCCAATTACATAATCTTTTCCAAGGATTTTGGAAAGTCTGCTTATTACAAACCACCTCAGACTACTTGCAGACTGGATTCAAACTAATGGAGAGGTAACTTTACTTCTTTCAACACTGTCTTCATTTACCAGAGTCAGTGTTCCAGACGTACTTTACTTTTGTCAAATTGAGAGACAAATTGTGTAATGCATATTGCTGTATATTTAAAATATTCTTCTACAACCTTGTCATTACATTACTGGATACTGTCCTACCTGTGCTATTGTGATTCAAGGCATGGCGTGCCCTCATACCTATCTTGCTTTAATACTGTTAATACAGACACAATCCTACAGAAAGAAAATGATAGTGGCACAACTAATAACAATCTGCTGTCTCAGCTCTGCCTTATAATATAATCTTATTTTAGATTTTGACACATTTGCTTAATTTTTACTTCCTTAATGGTATATACAAATGCCCATCTTCATACACAGACTTCTTTCCTAGCCAGCTTGTTAAATTAAAATGCATTTCACAAAAATCAAAATGTAAACAGGGAGTTTCAGATTCTCATCTCAAACATCTTGCTTTAGTCATACTGTTATGCACATCAGCACAGCTGCAACTACTAAGGGATTACAGCTAGGAGGTTAGCAGCATGAACAGAATATAAATCACATCAAGTAAATACTAAATATGAGTTCCACCAATAGATCTGAATTTGATTCCCCTAAAATTTACTTGCAGATATGGGCCTGGAACAATTTATTTGATTTAATTTATTGCTTTTAGGAAAAATGTGACAGCTGACAGTTGCCTTCATTAATCTCACTCAGAAATGAGGTACATTACCATAAGAATACAATATAAATAATGATCCAAAAATAAAAACTACTTATTACAGGCACAAACTTATCAGTCAGATTGCAATACTAGGAATGATCAAATATTACAATATCTAATAAAAGGTCAGAGTTCTAAAGAGAACACCATGATGAGAAACTGAAAAGTAACACATTTTATAGTATTGTGGTATTCTATCCAACACTATTACACCTGTAGCATTGTTAATAGGTTGCAACTATATATGAGTGAGTGTGTGTGTGCTACACATATATTTATACACATACACACACACACACACACACACACACACACACACACACACACACATAGAAAGAGAGAGCTACACCAATAAACACACACATATATATATATATGTGTGTGTGTGTGTGTGTGTGTGTGTGTGTGTGTGTGTGTGTATATATATATATATATATATATATATGTGTGTGTGTGTGTGTGTGTGTGTGTGTGTGTATATATATATATATATATATATATATATATATATATATATATATATATTGCCTCACAGTAAGACGCTGTCCGGTTCAATTCTCAGCTAGAGCGTCTTCTGCGTGGAGACATGCGTGAATGGGCGTACCTTCGTTGAAGGTTGTGTGTCAGGCCTGGCAAGCCGGTACGTAAAAATCAACTGTCAATCATTAGTGGACCGGAGTTCCGCTGTGGCGACCCCTAACCGGGAAAAGCCAAAAGACACAAACAAACAAATAATAGATTAAATGAACACAAAGTTGGTGTCCAGAATATCAATGTAAAAGCATAGAAACCTGGAACACTGATACGTTGTGTGCATGCTGTAATGATTACCCTAGCTAAACCAACAACAAGTGTTTTTCCAAGTGGGAAAGCCCTCCTGCACCCTTATATCCCCTGCTAATTATATATACTAACTCTGAGATCACATAATCCCTGGAAAAGGGTAATATTCCCTTACCTGGGAACTACTCATCTTGTGCACATTTTGACTATCTATTTCTTCTGATCAAATGGTATTAACCAAGCAGAAGCTGAAGCTGTGCACATATGTTTGTATGTCTGCATCTATATATGCATATCTATAATATATATATATATATATATATATATATATATATATATATATTTATATATATATATATATATATATAGGTTCATATTATAAACTCAAAGGTCCTGTTCGCGAATATGAAAAGAGTGACACATATCTACCGAACCGCAAATACACTTTACGCCATAAACTGTGAAATTTAAAATCATGAATCGTCATTCTCGGCCAACCCCACCACCCACAACATACTACCTAAACAAACAAAATAAATAAACCACATACATACACTATATCTATGCACTTACCTTAACCCGCGCCTTAACCCTAAGGTCCATAACTATCGCACACTTACCCTACAGAGATATACCCAAACAAAATAAATAATCCACACACATACATTTAACAAAACCCTACTTCTAACCCTACATTAAACCTTACATACATTACCTATCTATGCACTTACCTTAACCCGCACCCTAACCTTAAGGTCCATAATTATCGCAGACTTACCTTACAGAGCTATACCGCAGACAGGCCAGCTATGACAAATCGACATTTCAAATTTCCCGGTTTTAAACGCTGCTGTTTTAGTTGTTCGCACAATACATGTCGCTCTTTTCATATTTGCTGAACAGGACCTTCGAGCTTCTAATATGAACCCTATATATATATATATATATATATATATATATATATATATATATATATATATATATATATGTGTGTGTGTGTGTGTGTGTGTGTGTGTGTTTGTATGTGCATACACACACACACACACACACACATATATATATATATATATATATATATATATATATATATATATATATATATATATATATAGTTTATCACTGCTTTGACAATCTGTCAAGAAAGTTTCACTAACAGCTTCCCAGAGACTATCAGGTGTGCATTATTTGTCTTTCTTTACATACACTACAATTCCCTTTTTAACTGTAGAAAGGCTGAAAATGAGCAACAGTTACTGCTAATCTCCATACAGTTATCCTTACAGCCACTGATACCTGGATTTGTGAAATCCAGTCTCATGTAATCTTTCAGCTTTGTATGACACTTCTTCTTCCAGCTTTTCCAGGTTAGGGGTCGCCACACCAGATCACCTGTCCGCTCATGATTGGCAGTGGAGTTTTACATTGTCAAGTTGCCAGCCCAGTGCCCAACCTTCCACAGAAGGCATCCACACACATGCACTCACACCTAGGGCCAATTTAGAGTGTCCAATCCACCTACAGTGTGTTTGGGATGTGGGAAGAAACCGGAGCACCCGGAGGAAACCCACACAACCACAGGGAGGACATACAGACTCTGCACAGAAGGCACCCCAGCCAAGGATCGAACCAGGGAACCTCTTGCTGTGAGGTGACAATGCTAACCGCTGCACCACTATGTTCAGTAAAAGCCTTGTGAATCCCAAGGCAATCAATAAGTTTAAAGAAAGAGGGAAGAAGTATACATGGGCTAAAGTCCTAAAGCAATAGTCATTATAAACAAGCTTGGAATAGTCAAATTCCTCTTGAAAGTTTCATACAATGTCCTGCAAACCCAGCAATAAGGATACTGAATATCACCAAAATGCTACAGAAAGTGCAAAACATTTAAGTCACACTTAGTATATCACATAGTATGAATCATAGCATAATGGGTAAAACTACACTCTTGGACAGGGGAAATGTTGTGCTTAGGGATAGATATCCATCAAAATGTAATCAAAATGTATTATGTGGGTGGTGCAGTGGTGCAGTAGTGCAGTGGTGCAGTGGTGCAGTGGTAGTATTGTCACTTCACAGCAAGAGGTTTTCCAATTCAATTCTCGGCTGGGGTGCCTTCTCTGCGGAGTCTGCATGTCCTCCCTGCATTCGTGTGGGTTTCCTCTGGGTGCCCTGATTTCCTCCTATGTTACAAAGACTTACGACTGGAGCATTTCTCCCTGGGCCTTCACTGAAAATTGGCTTCATTCCAAGTTAGACTTTCCCAGTACACAAATGTTAAATAAATGCATTTTAGATAAACATCTTCAGTTGCCGTGTAATACATAGCTTGTATACACAGTTCTCTGTTAACATTTACCATGTGAAAATCAGGGTACATATCTGAAAGGAATTTAGAGACAGAATATGCTTTATTCTTTACCAAACATATTTATAAGATTGATAAAAACAGAGCCAAAAGAACAATTGTTATAAAAGCATAAGCAAGCAGCCCCCTGAAGTCAAGAGGCAATAAATCCAGGCTGAGAATATATCCAAAGATATAAATAAAGTCCACAGAAGATAAATCAGGTACCAGTTTAATAGAAGACACAAGCGCTTTCACATAGCTTCATCAGGTGTAACCATTTCATCTAAAAACACACCTTTATACATGCATTAATTGATCACATGACTGAAACTTTTAGAGACAAAACTCATTTTATACTAATATAATATAAACAAATAACTAAATACAAATAACAAATACAAATAAAAATGTATAAACAGATGAATTATATATATATATATATATATAAATATGAGTACTACTATTAAAACTTAGCTTAAATAAAACTCAAGTGCCTAAAATGTACATCTCCTATTTAGTGGTCTGTTACGTAATATGGGCTTGATAGGAACACATTCACTGAGACCATGTCCTATATGGGATCTCAGTCTAACTATCCATTTTGCTTCTGTCTCTTCAGTTTTAACTCTCACATCACCCCCTCTGTTATTCTCATAGATAACAGATAGAACTCTGAAAGTAAATTTATGATGTTCACCCATGGTGCTAATATGTTTTTCCAAAGCATTGATTCTAGACTTCTTTCTAATGTGATATAGGTGCTCTCTCATTCTTTCTCTAAGAGTTCTGTCTGTCTTGCCTGTATAGAAGCAATGACATTGTTGGCACTCAGCCAGGTAAACAACATGTATGGTCTCACAAGTGGCACTTACCCTGATATCAAATGTTCTTGTTGTGTCAGGGTGATGAAATATTATAGAAGTATCTATGTGTGGACACTATGGACAGTGACCACAAGGTAATGTGCCTTTAAACTCCATGGTAGGTTTCTCTGTTCTTACCCCACATAATCTCCTATACAAGTTATTTTTGTTCTTGAATGTATACTGGGGTCTAGCACCAATTAAAGAGGAAATTGTGGGTTCAGTAACCAATACCTGCCAGTTTCTATTAATAATGTCTGTATAGTGCTTGATATCTCTAGCATAGGTAAGGCAGAGACTGAGCTTGGGTTCCTTGCTTTTATTATATCTGGGAGCAGCATTGGAAAAATACGGTTTGGCTTCATTAAATCTCATATGTCTCACCATCGTCTCATTCTTGTTGATACTATAGGTATGATACCCCCAGTCCTTTAACTCCAAGTTGGTAGTATGCATCATTTGTTCATACTCAACCGGGTCTACAGTGAGTCTTAATGCTCTAAAAAATTGGTTACGTGCAACATTGTCAAAAACAAATTCTGGGTGCATACTTTGTCTAGAAAGAAGGTTGTTAACCCTGCATTCCTTCCTATACATTCTGGTACTAAGGTTACCTAATATGTCCTTATAGATATAGACATCCAGGAAATTAATTCCTGTATAAGAATAATTAAAAGTAAATTTTAAAAAGTCAGTGGTTTGGTTCAGGTATTCAATAAAGAGCTTCAGTCCATCTAAGGTGCCTTTCCATAGAAAGAAACAATCGTCTACAAATATTCTATAGAAATGGATGTACGATGCATATATACTATTAAAAATGTAATCTGTTTCCCATGTGACCATAACTATATTGGCATAGCTGTTTGAACAGGAGCTGCACATTGCTACTCCATTTTTCTGCCAGTAGATGTTATCATTAAACATGAAAATGTTGTTATAGAGTACCAGGGCTATCAGTTTTTGTATAACTATAATCTCTGTGGCATTATATGTGCCAACTTTTGTCAATAATTTTCTCATAAAGTCAATACCCAATCTGTTGGGTATAACTGTAAAGAGGGAGACAACATCTAACGTAACCAAAATATATTCACCATCAGCAGTTCCTTGATTAGTAAATGCATATAAATCTCTTAAAAAATGTTCAGTGTCTTTCAAGACATGGTGCATAGTATCTAGGACAGGTCTCAGTTTTTTCTCCACATAGATTGAGATAGCCTCTGTTGACCATCCCCTTACAGAAACTATGGGCCTCATAGGTGGTCTAGTACTATTCTTGTGCAGTTTCGGAAGCCCTTGTATAACAGGCACCACTGGTTTAGAAACCAAAAAATAGTGTACCATTTCATCAGTAATGAGGCATTCAAATTGCATGCTCTTAATTGCGTTAATAATCTCTAAAATCATTTTATCTACATGTGCTCTATTTATAGGTTGATAAAAATTATTATCACTGAGCATTTCATACATTAATGAATCATAGTCTATTTTATCTAAGACAACTATATGTCCCCCTTTGTCAGCTGGTCTAGTTACCAAGCTGAAATCATTCTCAAGTTTATTCAATGTATCTAGTTCATCTTTGCTAAGGTTATGCTTCTTGTAAAAATTAATGTTATTATCTATAACTTTGTAAAAGTCAGTAATACATAACTGTTCAAATGCATTTACAACAGAATTCATTTTCGGTATAAAAGTGCTAGGTCTCCTAAAAACAACTTGTTCTTGTTTATTATTAGTGTTTAAAAACATTAATTTCAAACTTAGATTCCTAGTAAAAATCTTTAAATCAAATATAGCATCAGTGATAGACATATCAGAGGCAGGTATAAATGATAAACCTCTGGTTAAAACACTTAATTCATTGTCAGAAAGCAGACATTTAGAAAGATTAACTACTAGAGTCTTACTTTTTGAAAGGCTTTCTTGATAGTGTAAACATTGTTCGTTTCCTCCTCGTATTTTCTCTTGTTTCTTGTACTGCTTCTCCCCCGTGTTTGGTTCTGCTTCCTCTGTCCATCCGTTCTCACCAGTGAGTTGTCTCTCACTGGCAGGGGAAAATTTAGATGGCATTCGTTGGATTGTGAGCAAACAGTATTGGAAGCTGTTGGTAGAACAGTAGAAATGCTGCCATCACTTCTGTGAACCTGCGCTACTGTCACGACCTTCCTCCTAGAGCCCTGTGGACATGCATGTGAGCTAGGAGGAATTGGAAGCTTATTAACGCTCTGTTCAGATGATATGCCTGTGGACTCAGGCTTATTGGAGGTAATATCTTCGTTGAACACACTATTGTCTTGAATCAAGACATTATCAAGTTCTTGTAAACGTGTGCTCCCTTCCGTTTGTGCTCGCTGAGCTGGAGCTGCCGTTTGCTCTGATTTCATTGGTTCACATGGCCACATGAAGATGTGGCCTGATGAGAAATCAGAACGATCTCTCTGTAGTTTTTTCAATTTGATTTGTAGCAGTTTGCGCTTGTAGGTGTCTACATTGCTTATAGTATCTATCATCAGTCTAGTGAGAGAATCACCATTGTAGTTGTTATTCAAGTATGCGTACTTATTCTTAATGTCATCAAGGAGTTTAAACTCACGTCTCTCAGCAGCTGCTATTAGGAGCTTGATATAACTAAAACTGGTAGCGATATTCAACTTTTGCCACTCTGTTAAAAGAAGGCTATCACAATCAACTTCAGCTGGCATCTTTAATATTCTGAGTCCACGAGGCACCAATTTCTGTTCAATGCATGCCCCAAGATGAAATTTCTCATATTGTGTTCTGGCTAACTTAGAGAGCAATCTCTCTAGGTCAAGCATATCAGTTCTCAGTGATAGAAAATCAGTAGTAACATCCACTTCTTCTTCGGGCTCCAAATTAACATTCAGAAGTGGGTTGTTCACATCTCTAATCTTAGAAATAAATGTGTCAAAACTACCTTCTATCAAAGCTGTCGAGGCTCGACATTCAGGAGTATAATCCAGCTCAACTTGTATAGCATCCTCAGCCATGGTAACTTCGTAGACAGGCTCACAAAAAACAGAAGCAATTGATAAAAACAGAGCCAAAAGAACAATTGTTATAAAAGCACAAGAATAGTACTAGACCACCTATGAGGCCCATAGTTTATGTAAGGGGATGGTCAACAGAGGCTATCTCAATCTATGTGGAGAAAAAACTGAGACCTGTCCTAGATACTATGCACCATGTCTTGAAAGACACTGAACATTTTTTAAGAGATTTATATGCATTTACTAATCAAGGAACTGCTGATGGTGAATATATTTTGATTATGTTAGATGTTGTCTCCCTCTTTACAGTTATACCCAACAGATTGGGTATAGATTTTATGAGAAAATTATTGACAAAAGTTGGCACATATAATGCCACAGAGATTATAGTTATACAAAAATTGATAGCCCTGGTACTCTATAACAACATTTTCATGTTTAATGATAACATCTACTGGCAGAAAAATGGAGTAGCAATGGGTAGCTCCTGTTCAAACAGCTACGCCAATATAGTTATGGTCACATGGGAGACAGATTACATTTTTAATAGTATATATGCATCGTACATCCATTTCTATAGAAGATTTGTAGACAATTGTTTCTTTCTATGGAAAGGCACCTTAGATGGAATGAAGCTCTTTATTGAATACCTGAACCAAACCACTGACTTTTTAAAATTTACTTTTAATTATTCTTATACAGGAATTAATTTCCTGGATGTCTATATCTATAAGGACATATTAGGTAACCTTAGTACCAGAATGTATAGGAAGGAATGCAGGGTTAACAACCTTCTTTCTAGACAAAGTATGCACCCAGAATTTGTTTTTGACAATGTTGCACGTAACCAATTTTTTAGAGCATCAAGACTCACTGTAGACCCGGTTGAGTACGAACAAATGATGCATACTACCAACTTGGAGTTAAAGGATCGGGGGTATCATACCTATAGTATCAACAAGAATGAGACGATGGTGAGACATATGAGATTTAATGAAGCCAAACTGTATTTTTCCAATGCTGCTCCCAGATATAATAAAAGCAAGGAACCCAAGCTCAGTCTCTGCCTTACCTATGCTAGAGATATCAAGCACTATACAGACATTATTAATAGAAACTGGCAGGTATTGGTTACTGAACCCACAATTTCCTCTTTAATTGGTGCTAGACCCCAGTATACATTCAAGAACAAAAATAACTTGTATAGGAGATTATGTGGGGTAAGAACAGAGAAACCTACCATGGAGTTTAAAGGCACACAACCTTGTGGTCACTGTCCACAGTGCCCACACATAGATACTTCTATAATATTTCATCACCCTGACACAACAAGAACATTTGATATCAGGGTAAGTGCCACTTGTGAGACCATACATGTTGTTTACCTGGCTGAGTGCCAACAATGTCATTGCTTCTATATAGGCAAGACAGACAGAACTCTTAGAGAGAGAATGAGAGAGCACCTTTATCACATTAGAAAGAAGTCTAGAATCAAGTCTTTGGCAAAATATATTAGCACCATGGGTGAACATCATAAATTTACTTTCAGAGTTCTATCTGTTATCTATGAGAATAATAGAGGGGGTGATGTGAGAGTTAAAAATGAAGAGACAGAAGCAAAATGGATAGTTAGACTGAGATCCCATATAGGACATGGTCTCAATGAATGTGTTCCTATCAAGCCCATATTACGTAACAGACCACTAAATAGGAGATGTACTTTTTAGGCACTTGAGTTTTATTTAAGCTAAGTTTTAATAGTTGTACTCATATATATATATATATATATATATATATATATATATATATAATTCATCTGTTTATGCATTTTTTATTTGTATTTGTATTTGTTATTTGTATTTAGTTATTTGTTTATATTATATTAGTATAAAATGAGTTTTGTCTCTTTAAAAGTTTCAGTCATGTGATCAATTAATGCATGTATAAAGATGTGTTTTTAGATGAAATGGTTACACCTGATGAAGCTATGTGAAAGCGCTTGTGTCTTCTATTAAACTGGTACCTGATTTATCTTCTGTGGACTTTATTTATATCTTTGGATATATTCTCAGCCTGGATTTATTACCTCTTGACTTCAGGGGGCTGCTTGCTTATATTTATAAGACTGCTGCCTCTTTAATAATTTTAATGTTACAATACAAAACTGAACATATGTTTTGTTATTCCTATGTCATGACCACAAAGGCAATGATATATAGGAATTCTGAGTATACCTTGGTTATATAATATCTGGACAGCATTCTTTAAAAAATTACATATTAATCACAATAAAAAAATGGTTTGATATGGTAGCTACAGCTACCCAGCATATCAGGTCGTAAATCATCATGCCATTAAATGATATGTTTGATTTATAGCACTTCCTCTTTATAATCCTAGAGAAGCTTTACTTTATTGCCCTGATAATGCTATAACAATGAAAAAAAGGGATAGATAAATGCTGGTGGCATCATAGTAGTTTAATGATGCATTCTCTTTATTCTTGTTCTTACAGGCACAAACTAATCAAATGTTAACATACCACAACTGTTTTGTAAATGTTGATAATGAGCCATTAATTGCTGCCCTCTGTCTATTACATTTTAGGTGCTTGGTATTTTAGTCTTCCTTTAAGACTGTTATGTACAGGAGTATGTCATCTAATAATGCTAATGATCCTGGATCATAAAAGGACCCAAATGGCAATTATACAGAAAAAAAGTAATTTGATTGTTCAAATAGCTTCATTTAAAAAGGCTATACTTAAGTGGAAAATTTAAGGAATTTATCTTGTTTTTCATTTCAAAGGGACACTGTTGTTTATTAAATCAGTTAGAAATTATAATTACAGTTATTTGTTTCTGAGTTTCACAACATATAATTGGGTCAGTGTTGCTAATGAGCTGTTAGAGTGAGTTTCAGTGTTCCTTTCACAGTAGGTGGGAACTATATAAGGATGCATGACTATATGAAGGTTACAGATATCTACAGACCAAGGAAGTCATTAACAACATGAAAACACAACAAGGCTTAGTGGGATAGCTGTGAAACAGCCGTCACTTTCACCCGTAATGAGCATGCCTAGCAATTTAACAACATTCCTGTTCCAGCACAGTCTGGCAGCTTGGACGTATTATTATTGCATTAAATCAGTTACACTCCCTTGCTTTGTATATCTATCCTGCCCAAAATGTGGTCAGGTCACGCTTTTATCTGTATGTGTTGGGAAGATTATATGTGTAGGTACATAATGGGTATGCAAAATACACAGAGAAAGCATTCATTGAAGATGTCATATAAATAGATCTGTAAAGCTTCAGCATTTTAAAGACTGAACTAATTAGTCAGTCTTTTACCAGATCTCATGAAAAAGGGCAGGCAGCATTATTTCCCTTTGCTGTCATTTGTTTTGGTTATATGAATTGGTGTGGCACCTTTTAAATGTTAAGGATGACAATATATGTCAATATTTTTCAAAATTTTAGAAAACAAGCAATGTATACAAATATATGGAATGAGATGGAATCCAGAAAGCTACACCAATTCTGCAGAACTTCTGAAACTCATGAAGAAAGAATCATACATATTCAGTCAGAATAGCGTTACAGCTAGATACTCAGTTGAGAAGGTTAACCATGTCAACCGGAAGTTGTGGGAAATTAAAAATGTGCCCTCATATCCCAGGTGAAAATTTGTGACGACCCACTTAATCATCCAGGCTGTTTTTATAATTTAAGTATATCTTACACTTTTCCCAGTGACATCATCATATCTAAGTCTGTTTGAACCCTTACTGTGTCACTTGTACCATGTCAGTAAAATGGTTTTCTTAATTTAAATTAACATTCACGGCAGAATCATCTTTAATCCATACTCCTAAATACTTCACGAAGCACGGCAACTTGACAACACATCCTGACATGCTGTATAAGAAAAAGAAAAGATTGTGTTGAATGCATAATGTGGTTTATTACCAGAAAATTGTTCATGCTGTTAGAGTTATGATTTTTTTTACTTATTTTATTTATATGATACCTGGGTGACTGAGCTGATCCTAACACCTTTCAGATTCTTACAGATATATGAAGTTGTGTATGATTATAAAGTTTTTCTAAGAATAAGCTCAGTTTTTGAAGAATAAAAGATGTTACATATTACAAACAATAAATAGACCCATAGCATTATATTGCATGTCAGTTGTAACAACCAGATGCAATAATAGGGAAGCTAACTTTTTAATAGGCATGTATTCCTTCCTTTTAAGAAAAGAGGATATACCATGCAATGTTACAATTGCCTCATGTACACGGACAACCCTCTCCTCCTCCCACGTAACACTAACACTTGTGAGAGATGCAGCTATTTAGCCAGACTGGAGGTTGAGCTCTCTCAACTCAGGACTGGCAAGACCAGGCAAGAGGTGAAGGCAACTACACACACCACAATACCAGTCTCACATAACTCAACCACACCACTGAATCAAACACATAAACACACTAAGACATACTCGGAGGCTCTGAGTAAAAATTTACCTAAACAGCAGAGGCCTCCAAAGCAGACACCCAAGCAACTGCAAACTCAATACACCACACAAACAACACATAAACAACAAAATCAGTGTGCAAAGTAGTCACTGCCCTTAAGGCCAAATACAACACCAAACATACTTGTCATAGGTGACTCCATAGTCAGACACACTGACGTCCCGCTCACCAGACTGAGTAAGGAGAAGGTCACAGTAAGCTGCCTGTCGGGCGCTAGAATCCGCCACATAACACAAGCACTCAGGTCTCTCAACAGCAGGTACAAGTACGACTCAGTCATTGTCCGCGCTGGTGTCAACGACCTGAGATGTACCTCCTTGGACTACATGAAAAGAGACATTGAGGAGCTCTCTGATTATGTAGCCCAGGCAGGTATGACCCTGACCTTGAGCAGTATCCTACCTTCACCTAGAATGATGCCACAATACAGTGATAAGATGATCAGCTTTAATAATTGGCTTAAATTCTGGTGTCATTCAAAGGGGATCAATGTCTGTCTGCCTGGGATGACATGCTGGACAAGCCACGCTGCTTCACAAGGGACGGCTTGCACCTGTCACCCTAGGCTTCCGGATATTGGCAAAGGCTCTTGCCACCCCATAGTGCCTTTTTAGGCAAGGCTCAAATTCTAAACCTACCACCCTAGAACACAAAAAGTAAAAACTAAAGGTAATGCTGCTCAATGCCAGAAGTCTCAATCTCAAGATGCACGCACTCGAGGCCCTTCTCAGTATGGAGAACATCGATGTCTGTGCTGTGACAGAAACCTGGTTCAAGGCTCCTGAGAGCACCCCAGCACTAGCAGGTTTCACCTCATATCATGCATTCCGCCCCCAAAATCCGGACAACACCAAGAAAGGAGGGGGGGGGTGTCCATATTCATAAAGGACACCCACACCTCAAGGTTGGTGGCAACGCACGATGCATCGGAGACCATCCAGGTGCAATTAACCATAGGCAAGACTGCTCTGCAATTTGTAGCATGTTACAGGCCACCCTCTCAAACTCAGGAACCTCACATGGCCTTCCTGAAAACAATGGAGGGGATAAATGTATCTCCAAACACCATCATACTAGGTGACTTCAACTACCCTAATATAGACTGGGAACACTACTCAAGCCCAAACACTCTAGCCCAAAGGTTCCTGGAGTTCATAAACTCAAATGCCATGGAACAACAAGTCACCATCCCCACAAGAGGAGAAAACATACTTGATCTCATCATCATGAACATGGGATCACAATGTTCAACACCGAAGTATACCCTCACTGGTGAGATCAGATCATAAACTAATCTCGCTGGAGGTCCTCATCCCGCCCCCACCTGAAATAAAAGACCACAGTGAAAAACTTCTCAAAAGCCGACTTCACACTTCTAGAAACTAGTGTGGTCTCCTTTAAGGCCCCTGAGCCAGTGGTAAACATTACTCAAACCGCTGAATCACTTACAAATGCCTTCTACCAGCACCTACAGGACTGCATGGATCAGGCAATCCCAAACAAAACTAAGACTCTTTGTACCAAAGGCAAGCGTCCAGTCTGGTGGACCCCAGCCATAAACAAGCTCTACAACAAAAGGAGGAAGCTACTACAAGATAGAGCAAAATCCTTGAAAGGTAAGACACCTTTGATCATTATAAGTAAAAACTAAGAGCTCTCATAAAATCATCCAAGGCAAATTTTGAGAGAAAAATCGCCAAGGACTCAAAAGACAATCATAAGGCCTTCTTTAGCTATGTTAGAAACCTAGGAGGAAACTCCCAGATATACTCAGAATTAGTTCAAAATGATGTGAAGATTACTGAACCTACACACATTGCCAACATACTGGCTGACAGGTTCAGTGCAAACTTCTCCCCTCCCCCCCACAAGGAGAGATATCTATACCAGAGGATTGTAGCCCCCAAACATCTCCAACGCCCAGGTGAGAACTGCTCTCTCCAAAGCAAAAACACAGCATCCATGGGACCGGATGGTGTCCCCGGCTGTGTGCTCCACAAACTCAATGAGGAATTAAACCCGCAGTTAGGACAGCTGTTTAATCTTAGCCTCACCTCAGGATACGTACCCAAGGAGTGGCGCACGGCGACTGTGGTCCCACTTCACAAGGGCGGTGCCTCCACCGACCCTGGAAATTACCGTCCCATTAGCTTGACAAGCCTTATCTGCAAAGCCATGGAGAGGATCATAATGGAACTCATAAATAAAGACATAGGGAACTTGGAGACTTTGGATCCAACCCAGTTTGGCTTTGTCAAAGGCAGATCATGCCTTTTAAACTTGGTTGACTTTTTCGAGACAGTCACCAAGGCCATTGATGAGGGAAAGGCAGTCCATACAGCCTACCTTGACCTGGCAAAGGCCTTCGACACAATACCCCACTCAGGTATCATCGAAAAACTCATCAGCTTGAATGTAAACCCATACATCACAAGATGGGTTGCAAACAGGCTTAGTGACAGAACCCACAGGGTCAGAGTTGCTGGAGCCATGTCAGACTCAAAGCCTGTCACAAGTGGTGTCCCACAGGGCTCAGTCCTGGGTCCACTCTTGTTCGGCATCTACTTTGCTGAAGTGCAAGCAAACACAGGAGGGTTATGGCTGACAAAGTTTGCAGATGACTGCAAACTGGGCGCCATAGTCGAAAACACATCTGACACAGATATCCTTCAGAAGGGCCTCACAGAAACGGATAACTGGTGCCAGAGCCATGGCCTAAAGCTAAATGCCAAGAAATGCATAGTCATACCCTTCGGGAAAAACAAGGTTACCTCTAGCTACCATATAGGTTGCAATCCACTGAGCACAGAAGAAGTCATCAGGGATCTGGGGACCCAGGTTGACAGTAGCCTTTCGTTTGACACTCATGTTGCTAAAGTGGTTAGGAAAACCTTCTACATTGCCCACCTGATCATGAAGGGATTCACATCTAGATCAAGGGAGGTCATCGTCCCCTGTACTCATCACTCATTAGACCTATGATTGAGTACAATGCCCCATTCGGAATGTATCTGACCCGACACCTGCAGCAGCTGGAAAGGCCCCAAAAGTTCCTCACCAAAAGGATAAAGGGTCTCAAAAATATGTCTTATGCTGCCCGACTGAAAGAACTCCAGCTCTATTCAGTCTCATACCGCTTGCTCAGAGGTGACCTGTGCCTGACATATAAGTCCATGTCAAACCCTGATTTGATGAATATGCTTCACCTCAAAAAATCTAGATCCCTCAGAACCACAAGGGCGGGAGACTTAAACCTTGACACGGTTATTAATAGAACGTGCTGGAGGGACAGATTCATCACCCAGAGACTCCTATGCTGTGGAACAAAATCCGAGTACATGTGAGGCAGAGCACCTCGCTGGCCTTGTTCAAGAGGAATCTTGACCAATGGATGGGGGATCGCAGATATACCCCAGGGATTACTTCAGTGTCACTGCTTGACAGAGGCACAGCAAAATAATAGGCATAGTTTTATTCAAACTAAAGGGGTGGCGAAAGCCAAATAACTATGGGCTAGGCTTATAAATGCCCTTGGGCAGATAGCCTAGTATGAACCTATGAACCTATGCAGAAACAGGACATGCAGCATAGCATGGTTGCAGCATCTCCTAGACATAGAATGAAAGCTTTAACATTCTTCCCAATGCCCTGTTATTCAAGAAAGGCAGGAAGTATGCAAAAATATAGCCTGTGTACATCAAAGCAATCAGTGGAGAAAAGTGGTCCTGTTCGGTCTATATATATATATATATATATATATATATATATATATATATATATATATATATATATATATATATATACACTTACATATAAAATATACACACAAAACTATATGGTATAAATGTTATAATGGGACTTGCACAATGAAAAATATTGTGGATTTTTCTGATAATTTAAGTGCTATAACATGAAAAAAAAACAGGTTTGTTGAATGAGGTTCTTATGTTATGTTCTTCATTCAGATTAGGTTTATTTTGTTGAGAGAAATTTCTCTGAGGAAGGCAATATAATTGAAATTGTTCCCTTCAAATTAGTACAGGCCAAGGTTTGTAGGAAGGGGAAGTTGATCAGCCTACCTTCCCAATATGGGATATACTAACTCCTGATCCCGGTCCCTAAAATGTACTAACTTCAGGATACCATTACTTTGGACAAAGAAGACCAATTTTGAAGGCTTGTCCTACTTAAAGAAATCAGTTTTGATATACCAGACTGCCCCTTTGGGTTTTTTCATATATAGTTATTGCACTAACCTGCAGATGTTCTATTAAGGTTATATCTGTCTCTCTTGAGATGGACTAATTAAAAACATAGCAAAACATGGTGGTGATGGAAAAAAGAGCATGTCTCTTTCTTAAAATGGAAAAAGGAACTTTCCCAAATCATACATGTAGCACATATTATGCTGATGAGCTCGTAAGAGCTGCAGTTAAACATACTGGTTCTTCACAAGCATAATGTGGAAATCATTCCAGTAAACATTATTCCCCTATGAACAAATCTCAGTAAAAAAGTACTTTAGCACAATTCTGGAGGATGTTTAACCAATTTAGTCACTGTCCTCATTTTTTGTGATTTAGAAAATACTCTGATGTCAATTTTGACTTGTGTTTTAGCTGCAACCAGCTCCCATCCTGATTCTCTAGCTCTACTAGACCTACCTTACACTTCCCTAAGCTGAATCTGACATCGGTATTGGGACAGTGGTGATGTAGGATAAGCTATGTAGGGTATATATGAAAGTGCTTCAGCATGTAGGCAAACTTGTTCTGCTGTCATTGAATTTATTTATTTATGCCTTTATTTATTTAGTTAGTTAGCTTGTGTTGAACAGCTTAGTCACAATAGTCTAGCAGCATCTTTTCAGGGAGAGCTGATGAGGTATTTATACTACTAGGGAAATTTGGCCAGGGCATCAAGGAAGTTCCCCTTCTCATCATTGCTGTGAGTGAGACCCAGTTTGGAGAAACAATTCCAGTTTCCAATCAAGGTGCAGAGGTGGCCTGGAGAAACAGGCAGATGGAGAGAGAAGGGGATCTTGGAGGGGTGAAAGAAATGATTGAGAAAGCAAATATTGAGATCAAAGAATGTGTGCAAGATTGTGATGAAATATTTCAAAGAAACCTGTTTGATGTTGATGAGTCAGAAAATGATGCCTGTATAATTACACCCTCCAGTCAGGAGGGTTGTGGGATGATTTACTTAAAGAAATGGTGGCACAGAGAGAGCCAGAAGATGAAGAAGATGTTTCCTGGGTGGACATTATGGAGAAAATACTAAAGGAGGATGCAGAGACAATCCTGAAGAACAATCATTAGATGGAAAAGAAAACATATGTAGATAAAGTAAAATAAGGCAAAAGTGGAGTAGCAGCAAAGAAGACAAAAGAAAATGAAAATAGAAATACATGGTAAGGATTCAAAGTAAAGAAGACAAAGAAATGGACAGATATCAAGTGTGGACAATTTAATCGCTCCCTTGGGTTTAAAAGCACATGAGCAAGGGAGCCCGCAGGATTTTTTGCAGGGGGGTGCAAACCCAGAGCCCCACCCACATAGCTCACACCGCCCCCTGCCAACACAGCCCCGCCCAAGTCCACCCACCCAAGCCCCGCCCACACATCCATTCCAGTGTCCCATTACTTGGCTATTTCTCCCCATTTACTGTAGACACTGTTCAAATCTGTGTGCATACTGTTTTATGCTTTAGTTCTACAATGATTACAGGCAGTTGGATTTAATTTACAACTTTTATTTCAAACATTATAGCCCAAACACTGAGACATTTACTAAACCTAAACAAAGCAATAGTCTTACAATGAAAACAGACTTGGCATTAAAGCTTCTACTTTTGAAACTCACATTCAATGAAACAGCATTGAAACCCACATTCAAAGAAAATGCATCTGGCCAGTGGCAGGTTATTTACCTTTGAACTGTTTTCAAGCAATAGGCTCCTTGCACACCGTTAGGGCCATGCAAAAGTTATTTGCTTAACCTGATTGTATTAATTATAATATATAATTGAATTATATCCCTTGTATTATACAGCAGCACTTGTTTGAGTGTCTCTGCTGAAGTAAAAGTAATCTGAATAATTCCACATTAAAGATATCCGAAGCTAATGAAGATGTTGTTGCTAGAAAACAACTGTATATTTCAGTGTTTCAGCTACAAATTCAGTGCCTGCTGCCGTCAAAGAATAAATTGCCTATGTTAAATTAAAAAAATGGTAAGCTGGTATATTGCAATAGAAAATGGATGACAAGCTGAAAAACAGGTTCATAGTTATTAGGCATCTCATCCAAAGGAGGACATCCTGAGGACTGCAGCATACAAATGTATATGCTGTAGGAATAGAACCTCAAGCCTTTACATTAAGATGCAAGTATTCTACTTGTGGTGCTACTAACATAGCTTTAAAACTTTATACCACAACAGAGATACCATTTGCTAAACAAAACAGTTGCACATTGTAAATAGACTTGGCATGAGCAGCAGTGAACTTAGCTTCCTTAAAACTCACAGTTCCTTGAAAATGCACTTGAAAATTCCACCTGTTAACTCTAACTTGGGCATTTCACTTTCTCTCTCACAAACATACCACACCCCTCAAGGCCTCA
Source organism: Protopterus annectens (assembly GCF_019279795.1). Lineage (NCBI taxonomy): Eukaryota > Metazoa > Chordata > Ceratodontiformes > Protopteridae > Protopterus > Protopterus annectens. The sequence goes on from NC_056726.1 coordinate 1,363,482,994, forward strand.
ACCTTAGTGCAAGAAATCTGGACAAAGCCTAAAATAAATAGGGATAGATTATAAATATGGCTCTCAGAAACTTAGAAAATTGCAAGAGTAACAGGATTTGTGTTAGTATGCATTTTTCTAAATGACATGACATCTAAAACTGAAATGTCTCATTTAGCAACTTCAATCCTTTTTAGGAGGAATATGGGGCAAAAATCTGGGCAGCTGAGGGGTGTGCTACCTCCCTCTTATATACACACCAAATAATTCTGGTCAGACTTGAATTAGTTCTGGGAAGGTTGCACTGAACGGCACAGTGCTTGAGCTGAAGTGGGTGAAATCCTGGTAGCCAGTGATAACTGATCTGCAGCTCAGCAATGTGAAGCATTAAAGCATTTTTAGCAGAGCATTGTTTCATCACTACCTATTGTGTTTGCACATAAGCTGTAGTTATTTTAAACATTTGCCTTTTTTGATTACTACAGAGTACATTTACCCACCAGAGCTATTGTGTTTTGACTTCAGTGGGGAGCTAGTTGTTGCAGGGCTTGGCTTTTAAGTAAGGTAGCAATGCTTATTTACCATATACCATTAAAGCCACCCAACTACAAGTGTACTAACACACAGACACTGCTATAAGACACTGGTCTGCAATAAAATGTAATGAGCTTCTGAAAATACTGTAATCCTGTCCTTTTATTACAATGAATATAAAATACTTCGAAATAAGGTAAAAAAGCTCATAATCTTCGACTGACAAAACTACTTTTCCACACTTCAAAACAATAATAAAATCAAACTCTCAGAAATTTTGGAAAGGTATCTCTACTCTACTTAACCCCAGCAAACCAGATACCCCTACCCCAGACCCAAACGCTCCTGACCAAGACTTGGCTACCCAATTTAACTCTTTTCATTGAATCCATTTCCAAATTAACGTCATCTTTCTCTAACACCACGACATTCTCCAAAACTCCCTCACCATCCCCCACCAGCTCTCTACCCTACTCTGCTACTACTTCCTCATTCCCATCTACTAACTCCCATCCCTCCACTCCTCCTACTCCTACTACTTCATCAGCTTCATCTGCCCCTAATTCTCTCTCTTCACACTCCTTTTTTCTCATTTAAACCTATACCCACTTCTACTATAAAGAAACTCCTTATGAAACTGAAGCCATGCACCAATGCTCCTGATAACATCCCTTCCTACTTTCTTAGCAAAGCTGCTGAAGCAATCGCTTACCCTATTAGCATTTTAATCAACCGCTCTATCCAAGAATGTATAGTACCCCAAGACTGGAAAAGGGCCTTTATCATACCTCTACATAAAGGTGGCAACAACAACAATGTTACTAATTTCCGCCCCATCGCTATTCTGTCCCCCATCTCTAAACTCCTAGAAAAGCGTATCCAACTACAACTCCTTCCACATCTTTTAGATAATCACCTACTAACTCCCACACATGGATTCAGACCACATCATAGCACTATGACCGCCCTCCTCTCCTTCCTTGAAACTGTAAATAAAGCCCGCGACTCTGGCCAAATTGTTTCTACCCTACTACTCGACCTCTCTAAGGCCTTTGACACTGTCTCACAGCCTGCTACTAACTAAACTTTACCTATCTCCCTCCTCCTTGAACTGGTTCTCCAGCTACTTATCTAACAGATCTCAAGCAGTCAAATGGAAAAAGGCCACCTCCTCATTTCTAAATACTCCTACTGGGGTACCCCAGGGCTCTATACTGAGTCCCCTTCTCTTCAATATATTTATAAATGATTTCCGCAACTCTATCCCATTCTCGGACATCATCCAATATGCCGATGATTCTGCTATTATCTGCGCTGCCACCTCTATCCCCTTACTCCTAAAACTGACTCAAGATGCTTTTACAACAACTGAGCAATGGATGAAAAGGAATCACCTAGCACTCAATGCCTCTAAAACCAAATTAATGTTATTCACCCCGTCTAGGGCAACTTTTTTCAATATAAACACATTCCACATCTCTAGACAAAATAATCTACCCCTGGAACTGGCGTCCGAGACCAAGTTACTTGGGGTCCAAATTGATAACCAGCTCAAATTCAACTCCCACCTACAGTTAAATATCAAGAAAACCCATCAAAAACTAGGTATGCTTTACAGACAAAATCATTACCGTACACCTGCTACCAAAATCACCCTCTCTACCTCATTTCTTATCCCCTCCCTTCTTTATGGAGCTCCACTCCTAACTAATCTACAGACCTCTCTAAAAACACAACTTTCCTCTTGCTACAACAAAATTGCCATGTTCGCTACCAACCACAAGTCCTCCACCCACCACTGTTCCTCTCTCCAAAAACTAAAATGGCTAGAGCTACCCAGTTATCTCACATATACTCAACTAAATCTTGCACATAAGCTCATTTTCAACCCCTCCCTTTGTCCCTCCCTTTCATCAGCCTTTAAAATGCACCTTCCTGCTAGAGTATTAAGGTCCAACAATCAAAATCTATTAGAAGTATATAAACCAACTCGTCCCCCAGGCAAAAATCTTCTGTCTTATGGCCTTGCATGCCTTTGGAACTCCCTACCACCTTCCATTCGCACCACCCCCAACCATTTTATATTTAAAAGATCTCTTCACTCATATCTAGTATCCCAGTGGGAATGCTCTTGCTCCCACCCCACATAACTAACTTGCAAACTCCATCTTTTTTCTTCCTCTGTTTCCTCCTGCAACTTTCCTAATTACCCACCCTAACTCATACATATTATTATTCCTACAATAAATCTGAAAGAATATACTAGGCCACACTTCCTAAGTATTGCTTCCCTAATACGTTATTGCTTCTCAGTACTTTTGTGCATTGCTTCCTAATATGTTATTATTCCTCAATACTGTCATGAAATGCTTCCAAATATGTTGTTATTTCTCAGTGCTTTTGTGCTAAATTTCCCTTTAGTCTGTATTACCTATTAATTTCATCACTAGATTGTACTCGCTCTAATTTTTGTTGTATTATTTGCAAATTGTTATTTCTTGTATGATTAACTTCTGTGTAATTGTATAATTTGTATATCTATTAATAACCTACTTAGTTTTGGAGCTTTTCTCCCCAGGAATCCATTGAAAACGGGTTCATTTGGCCCAATGGACTATCCTGGCAAACCAACTGCAAATAAAATAAATAAATAAAATACTGTCATATGCATTTCAATACTCAAGGCTTATACATTATCTAGTCATGTAAATATTCTCTGCATGGCAACAACGAAAAGGCTTTCAATGCTGGTAATTCTTTAACAATATACTTATTAAAGCTTACTTGCATCTTACAATGTCCGACAAGCTTACTAAAGCTTACTTGCCTCTTACAATCTCCGACAAGCTTACCTGATGTTCATTAAACCATGGCTACTTAAACAGAGCAACAGGGCACTGTGACAGCATACAGTTCCTGAATAAGAAGCATAAATCAACAGTACAAAAATCTGATAGAAAACCAGAACATTTTGCAAAATCAAGGACAGATGAAAAGCCACGGTCGTATTTGTGATCTACTTTGGATGGGGGAATACTCTGCACACTTACACTGCATAACTGCTCCTTGCCTTCCATGGACACATCCAGAGCCACTACAATGGGGAGTGGGGTGCAATAAGTATGTCACAATTTGAAATGTCTCTGGCTGACAGTGATGGATCTGACACTCATACCTCTCAACTTCAGAGCAAGAAATCTGGACAAAGCCATACATAGAACTAGAAGTGGGACACAAGCCCAAAAATAAGGCCAATTTTAAATATTGCTCTTATAACTTAAATAGAACAGGTAGATCTTGCATTAGTACAAATTTTCTGAAGGGTATGAAATCTGAAACTCAAATGTCTGCCATTATTTTCTAACTTCAATCTTTAATGACTTGCCACTAATTTGCCAGAAAACCACAATTTTATGAAAAACAGACCAAAATGTGATGCAAAAATACCTGTCAAAAAAGGGACACCTTTTTAATATTAACAGTTAACTTGAAGCAGCTAACAAAATAAGAGCATCCACATGCATTTCTGAAATAAAGGTAATCTATAAGTGATCATTACAATTATATATAATTGTAAACCCTCCACATTTTCTTCCAAAATTGCCATTTTGGAGGAGGGATTATTAGGGGAGAGCAACATTTTGAGCCAGAATTGGGGACAATTGAGATGTTTGGATATTCCTAATCTACAAAGTGATTTGCACGTACCTCTCAACCTCTTAATGCAGGAAATCTGAACAAGGCCAAATATATTGGGGAACATACAAACACTACGAAAAATTGCTCTTGTATAAACTTAAAGACAGTCTTGCATTAGCATGCATTTTTCTGAAGGTTATGACATCTGAAACTCAATGTCTGTCATTTAATGGCTTCATTCCTAAATGATTTGCTAGAAAACCACAAATTTGAGGAACAAACCAAAATAAGCAGCAAATATCTATTCATTCTGCAAAGATATGGACAACTGAGAGGTATAGTTCAACCGGGGCTGTCTGAGCTTGCTACCCCCCTCACAAAATCATGGTCAAACGGAGCCTCCCCCCTGCAGCCATTCCAATGTCCCATTCCTTGGTTATTTTGCCCCATTTATCATAAACACTAATGTGCATACTGCTTTACTTGTGCGATGATTTAGGATTTCATTTGAAAGTTTTATTTTGCATTTTACAGCACAAACCCTGATACATATCTGTTAAAGCAATGCAGTCTCACAATGAAAATAGACTAACATTAAAACTTCTCTGCTCTTGAAACTCGCATGCATTGAAACAGCACTGAAACCCACTTTCAGAGAAAATATATTTTGCCAATGGCAAATATTAACTCTGGGCTGTCTTCAAAATCATAGGCCCCTCGAACATAACGTGCTCTTTGATACACCTTCCTGACCGTATTACATTATATTCCTTGTACAATACAGTACAGTTGTTAGAGGGCATTTTAAATTTATTGTTTTGAACATTTTTCCAGTAAACAATGAAACAAAAAGCATCCTCCAATGACAAAACTGCCCAATTCAGAACATTTCCATCATAAAAAGTCTACTCAAGTCCACCAGTATCAGTAAAAAATACACAATCTCTGAAGAAGTAAACTCCACATTGAAAAAATTTGTAACTAATAAAGAGGTTGCTGCTAGCAAACACTTTATATGTCATTGCTTAATCTACAAATAAAGTGCCTGTTACCCTTGAAGAATAAATTGCTTTTGTTGCATGCAATAAAAAAATGAAAAGCTAGTAATACCGCAATAGGGAATGGATAGCAAACTGTTAACAAGTTCATAGTTACTAGGTATCTTTGCCAAAAAGACTGCAGCATCCACCCCCTTTACAACACAATACATTTACCTACTGTGGGAGTAGAACCCACAGCCTTCAGCATCTAAAGCAATTACACTATCTGTTATGCTATTAACAATGCAAGCAGACTAAACATAAGCAGCACTAAACTTTTGCTCCCCTGCAGCTCTCAGCTCCTTGTAAAATCTACTCGACACTCAGCTGTATCTCTGAACTTTTCAGCACAAGAAATCTGGAAAGAGCCAAAATTTATTGGGGGGGGGGGGCAAAAGGCCAAAAACCAGGGACACATTTTAAACATTGCTTGTATAATGTTTGAAAGTTGCTAGAATAAAATGCTGCGTTACCACCATACATTTCACTGCCACGTCTTGAACCCAGGGGACCCCGTGCAAAACAGTCAGAGCAACATACCACTACGCCAAATCAACTGTTTTGCGAAAGAGGAAGACTGAAACTTAAATAGCTACCATTTAGTGAATTCAGTTCTCACCATAGCACAGCTGTCAACCTCTTAGCACAAAATACCTGAACAAAGCCAATAATGGGTGACTACAACCACCAAACATTCAGTGAATTCAGTTCTCACCATAGCTCTCAACCACTTAGCAAATAACACCCGGACAAAGCCAGTAATGGGAGAATATAGCCCCAAACATATTCAGTGAAATCAGTTCTTACCATAGCTCTCAACATTAGCAAAAACCTGGATGAAGCCAATAAATACCTGAAAAAGCCAATACTGGGTGAATACAGCCCCAAACATATTCAGTGAATTCAGTTCTTACCATAACTCTCAACCCTAGCACAAAACCTGGATGAAGCCAATAATGGGGGAAAACAGTCCCAAACACAGGGATACATTTCAAATATCCATCTTGTACACTTAGAAAATTGCTAGAATAAAAGCTTTTGTTACCATACACTTTCTGAAGAATATGAAGTCTGATATTGAAGTGTGTCTATTTTTTTTAACTTTTGTTAACCAGGAAAGTCTGACTTTGAAAAAAAAAAGTTAATTTTTAGCAGAGGCCCAAGGAGAAACACTCCAGACAGCCAAGAATAAAACCAGAGAACATGTAGCTGTCAGGCAACAAGGACACAAATGCAGAAACCACAGATTTTATGAGGAACAGAAAAAGTATGAAGGAAAATCCTGCAACATTTTTACAAATGGTGGTGGGTAGGGAATTCAGGCTCTTGCCAGTTGGGCCCAAGGTACAGGGTTCAAGCCTTATTCTCTACCCACCACCATGTACACCTGGGGCATTTCACACACACACACACACACACACACACACACCTCTACCTGAAAGTGTCCCACATCTTCTGTTTGTTTACTCCTGCGTGCTATTCCGTTTTGCTCCTGGCTGCTTGTAAACCCGTCTGTGTGAGTTCCCGCTCACAAACTTAGTGACGATGATGTCAGCACACTCGCAACTGTCCTGTTAGGACTTCTTTCTTCTTAAAGAAGAACACTCATTTAGAAGGTCTCACAGCCAAGTTTGAATTTTAAAGAAGAGGGACACATTACTATTCCCTCTCCTGCTCAGGCTACACTACTTGAAAAGTTATAATAATATTTGCATAGACTACAGGCAAGTATTTTGATAACTGGTCAACCTAGAGTAACAGATCTCCTACCTTAGGACCAACAGACTGAGTAAAGGAACACTAATGTCTTGGCATGTCCACTGTAGAGGACAAAAAGGGGCAGTTACAGCTTCAGGGAGGGTGATGACAGTAAAGTATTTCTTAATGGTCATTTGATACCATGGACAAGAGGAGGCAAAGCCTTTTACAATACCATGGTTCTAAAGCCAAAGACATGTTGACCTCAGACAGGAAAGTCCTTTGACTCCTGTTACGCAGCAGTTAGTGAACAGACATATCAAAGAGCACTAATTAGTTCTGGAGAGCAAGATAAGATTGCATTTTGTTATGCACAGTTTGAATGTATCCCTTCTGTGATGAGACAGTACTAACACAGGGCTTGCAGAACAGCAGACATGCTACAACTGCAGTCCCTGTCTTTGGAGACAGTCTCAGACCTAATGGTGACATTATAGTGGAATGATAAAGCTAATAAATTATGGTTTATATTATAAAGCTGGATTGGTAAGGAGCTTTGTAGGCAAATAGTGGAATTTTACACCTTTAAACAGAGGAGGCTAGAATTCACAAACCTGAGCGATAAAGGTTGCAAAGTCCTATTAACGTTGCAGTTGAATGGAGATAAGTATTTAAGTACTTACACATAAACGCATACAATAAATATGCATTATAAATGTACATACATCTGCATGGGTATTTGTATGTGTGAATGTTACATATGTATTTTACACACATGCGCAAACACAAACACACATGCATAACAATGCACACACACACACACACACACACACACACACACACACACACACACACACACACACACACACACACCTCTACCTGAAAGTGTCCCACATCTTCCGTTCGTTTACTCCTGCGTGCTATTCCGTTTCGCTCCTGGCTGCTTGTAAACCCGTCTGCATGAGTTCCCGCTCACAAACTGCTATCAGGTCCTGCTTGTAAACCCGTCTGTTCCCGCTCACAAACTTAGCGACGATGATGTCAGCACACCCGTGACTGTCCTGTTAGGACTTCTTTCTTCTTAAAGAAGAACGCACGTAAAAAAAAAAAAAAAAAAAAAAAAAAAACTTTCTTTGAAATTATCTAGCCGATTCCAGGGGGGTGCAAGTGCACCCCCTTGCACCTGCCTGCGGGCGCCCTTGCACATGAGGTAAGAACATGCATTCTTATTAACAAAGAAACATATGGTGACATTATATCTGAGACTATTTTTTCAATGGAAAATTTTCTTGGAGAATATGAAAAGAAAGAAAGACTGTGCCCCAGGAACCTTTATGTGATGAAGCATTTAACAGGGAAACAAAAAAAGAAGACTTGTCTACAGTTCTGAATGGATGTAGGAACAGACAATTTGAAAATATATTTGAAAGTGTTATATAAAGACATACTGGACATTGCAAAAGTTTATGACAAAAAGAGTTTATGTACTGGTGGCTGGGATTGTAATATAGTATTAAAAATAGAAAGAGAAAATTATACATATACAAAGCATGATAAATGTGGAAGAGAATAGGTGTGTGGGTGAAAATACTACACACAAGCCAAAACATGTTTTTTTCTTTGTGGAAAAGAAGGACATATGATAAGTAACTGTGACAAAAGAAAATGTTATATTTGTAGGGAAATGGGACATGATGCAAAAAAAATGTAAATTGAAATGTTATAAATGTAATAAAATTGGACATTTATGGATGGATTGTTAAATGAAAATAAGATTAAGGAAAAGGAAAATAAGAAAATGAACAAAGAGAAGAATATTTGGAAATAGAAGAAATATAAAAAAATAGATGAGAAAAAATAATACAGAGAGCATAGAAAAAAGGTTCTGAAATAAGTGATGAAGACATAAATAGGGAGGTAGTAAAATAAAAAAAAAAGTTAATTTGGTAAAAGGGTAAAAGACAGAAAAATAAAATTTAAATCACTAAGTATAAAATAAAAAGGAAAGGAAATGGCTGAAAAGGAATATATACAGCTAAAGATTAGGGGGTTCAGGTGCCTAGGCAGCGAGACAGCTGTGGTTCATTCGCCTGGGGACACATGGCTGAAGTGACATTCAGCTGCAGATAAATATGGCTGTTTGCAAATTCCCTGTGGGCAAAGAGAAGCATCACTGCCATGCCCACAGCTTTAATAACCAAATGCACAGGGGGAAAACAATGTCCATGGTCCCCAAGGGAACATGAGACAACAGGCAATATGGCAGGCATCAGCAGCAGGCTGGCCAGAGGGCATATCAGTGTCAGTAAAAATGCAGTGCACAATGGGACAATGGGCAGTGCTTTTATAATTGGAGTGTATGGACCACTACCCCTTCACAGTATCTAGGGAACATTACCTAAAACGTATACTGGAGCATAAATGTGACTACAGTAGCCTGCAGGATTTCCTCCATTCTGTAGCACACTTCTACATCTTGTAGTTATATAAGTATGTACTGTACACTGAGCACAGCACTCATTACTTATTCTACCGCCATGCATTTGGCTATTAAAGCTGTGAGCATAGCAGTGTGTGCTTTCCTTTGCCTACAGAGAATTTGCAAACAGCCATATTTCTCTGCTGCTGAATGTCACTTCAGCCATGTGTCCCCAGTCAAATGTACCACATGGAAATGTCTCACTGGCTAGGTGCCTGAACCCAGATTAGGGATTGTTATAATGGTTAAGGTGTTTGACTCAGACATGAGGTACAGTGTTTGATTCTCACCTTTGGGAAGGAAATTGGCTGGGCTTAGAATGGCCTATTAAGAAAGTTAGCCTATTATTAGCTTTGAACATATCAAACCATAAATCTAAGGAAAAATGAAAATTTTAGAGTCCCTTCTGCAAATGTGATTAATAGTAAGAATATAGTAAGAAGACTAAGAATTTTGGTGTGGTGTAATACATATTATGTAGATATAATTATATTAGAAGACACAAGACTTTTAACAAATGAGGAACGATTATAAACAGATAAATTATGGGGATGAAAGTTAATCTAGAATATTCTGTAAAAATACAGTAAAGATATTAAATGTAACTTTAGCAAAAATAGGAATATTAACCATTATAGAGTTAACATGGAAAGGATAAGTACATAGAGTTAAATATGTGCCTATGATAATTGTAAAGAAAGAGAAAGCTTATTGCATCAGATTTTAGACTATGTAGTGTCAAATAGAAATATTATAATAACAGGAAACTTTAATTGTGATTTAAGAGGCAAGCATAAAAACAAATAAAATGATAAAAGAAAAAAAATGTTTGAAGTTGTAAGATGCAGTAAGTTAAATCTCTGGGACAAAAATTAATGGACGTAGAAAAGGGGTATGTATAAAACAAAACAGATTATTTTATATCATCAGAAGGTTTAGTTACAGGAGAAGGGGAGGTAGTTGAACAAGATTTTCTGATCATCATGCAATGTGGCTAGAGATAAAGGAAAACAAGGAATATGTATAAATAGACAAAGGAATAAAAAGGATAAATGAGAAAGCATAGAATGAAGAAGGAAAGAGATTATTAATACAGTTATGGAAAGGTCATATTACTGTGAGAACATTTTATAAAAATTGTTCTGAATGGTGGATGATATTTAAGAAAACATATTTTAAAAGTTTTTTACGGTGGCAATATAATATGAGAAAAGTAGAGAAAGAAAAATATAAAACATTAAATTATGTATTGAAAGATTTAGAATCTAATGGTAGAAAATACTTTAACAAAGAAAAATAATTTAAAAGAAATCAAGAAAAATAAAAGAATTAATATATAAGCAAATATATTTTTTAAAAGGAAAATGAAAAGAAGTATCGAGTTGCTTAAACAGATTAAAAAACAAAGACTTTAGTGTAATGAGATACATAAAAATGTAAAAGGAGAAATAGAAAGAACTCAGGAAAAGGTTATAAATATTGTAGTGCAATATGTACAAGAAATGTTTAAAGAGAAAAAAAAGAAGGCAGTGAAAAAACATGGAAAGTAAAAGATTTAACAGAAAAAGAGAATAAAGATTTGGAAAAGGAGATCACTTTAAAAGAGCTAGATAAAGTATTAGGACAAGTAAATATAGATTTGGCTACAAGCCCAGATGGAATAGGGTATGAAATGTATAACAATTTACTGGATTAGGAAAAAATATTTCTTTAAATATTTTGAACTAAAGGTTAAATGAAGGATTTATGTATAAAGAATTAGGCAGTGGAATACTTTAATTCTTTTGGAAGAAGGAAGATAGAAGACAATAAAAAACAGGAGACTGATAGCATTAAAATAATGATTATAATATCTTTAAGAAAATAATAGAAAAGAGAACTGAAACTAAAATGGAAATATGGAAGATATCACATATTTTATAAAATGTCGGGGTTATCAAGAATTATTGATGATAGTTAGAGAAACCATAGATGATATTATGAACAGGAAAAAAAGAAGCAAAAATCATGATGGGAGACCTTAATAAGGCATTTGACTCAATTGGTCATGAAATCTTACAGGTAATACTGAAATAATATAATATAAATGAAAAACTTAGGAAATTATGTACATCAGTGTATAGTAATAATAAAGTAGAAATACTTGCAAATGGTTGGTTAAGCCAAGAGGTATGTATGAAAAGTATACGACAGGGATGTCCATTGAGATGTATACTCGTTGCATTAGATATGAATATGATGGTATGTGAAATAAATTACTTAAGGAGGCAGGGTATATAACACCTGAAGGGTTAAGAATTCCAGTTCTGTTAACATACATTATAACTACAAGAAAAAATAAATTGGATAGAAAAGTAAGAATTTGCACATATGAGTGTCTAGGGATGATATGGATGACTTTAAATTAAGAGAAAATTAAATATTTAGGGGATGTAGTAAAGATTGAGGGTATATATTTTACAATGAATGGCATTTCTGTGTTGGGTATAAAATTTAGGAATAACGATGTAAGTAATGTAAGTAGAAATCAATGGGAAAATAGAAGAAATAAAACAAGTCTGTCTTTTCTGGAGAACATATACATTATCATTTAGGAAAAGGCTTATTTGATAAATTCAGTACTAATTGGAATATAGCATACCTAGCAAGTATATTTATGTTGTCAACAGTATATGAAAAATGAATTATTGCAGATAAGTTTTTTATTTATATAGGGTTCTAGATCAAACCCAATAAAAAGAGGAATTTTCTATGTATATAAAGAAGGAGGTTTAGGGTTAATTAACCCAGTTGTATACGTTTCATCTTTAAATTTGTACAAAGTGTTAAAGTGGATAAATTAAAAAGATAAGAGATTAATAGTAAAATTGTGTAAATATAAGTATGATCAATTTTGGGGTATGGTAAAAAGAGTAAAAGAGAAAAAAGTATAAAAACAAGGCAATGAAATATTATCAAGAAAAATATTTTTGTGGAAAATAAAAATTGATGGCATAGGAAAACTTAGAAAAGTATGGTAAAAGAATGTAATGATAAAACATTACTATGTAAAACCACTGGGAAATCTAACATAAAAATGTAAGCTATAAAAAGAAGAAGCAAATGGTGTAATCAGAAAGTAGATTGCAATATTTCCCCCATACATCCCAAATAGAACTTTGAGATCTGAACACCAAAACTTAATTTCTATCCACAAACCCCCAAACAACCTGCCAGTCAGCTTCTCCTCTCTTTCTCTCTAGGCAAGAAATGCAATTCTCTCCCTCCCTCACTTAGAACTATATCAAACTCAGAAACCTTCAAAACCCAGCTTTTCTTATACCTGTCATCCAAATGGAAATGTTCCTGCTTTCACCCTACCTAAATTCAAGGAAATTTCCCTAGGAGTTCTCCATACTACTTGCTGCTAACCTCCCTCTAACTCATATTTCTATTCTCCTAGAACAGACTCAAGCTCTCAGTAACTGATTAAACAACTCTCACTTGATTTCTAATTTGTATATAATGTAAATAGCAAATTACTTCTATTGACTGCACGTCAAGTATATACCTTACTTATTTTGAATAACTGCATGTAAACTGCCTCCCCTCTACTAGTATAAGAGCGCAAGAACCTTTAGATCTTTTATTATGAAGACAGTTGATCTTGCTTGCTCTGAATGCAAACACCTGTAAACTGTGATATTCTCTAATATCTGTTAACTGTGTTGTATGCTGTACTTTTTATGCAAATGCATTTACTTACTGTATTGATATTGTATATGTATCATACCTTTAAAATTATGTAACCCTTACTGTATCGCTTTCTCCCTGGGCCTCCACTGAAAACGGGCACTTTTGGGCCCAGTGTACTTCCCCGGTAATGCAAAATAAATAAATAAATAAATAAATAAATAAATTAAATATTTTTTGTGGAGACTGGTATTAGATAAGTTGTCAGTAAAAAGAAATATGCCAAAGAAGAAGAACATTAATAGAATATGTTTACATTGTCAAGAAGATGAAACTATGGAACATGTGTTTTTGAAATATAAAGAGTAAAAAAGTTATGAGAAAAATGATATAAAGTTTTTTTGAAGATATAAAAGAAGTGGATAAAATAAACATGGATAATATCAAATATGGATATTATAAAAACAGAAGTAAAATGTGTTAAAAGAATAGAGAACATTTTATTTTATGTTATATGGGTTATATGGAATGAAAGAATAAATTAAATTATACTTAAAGATAAATGGAATTTAGCAACAATATTAAGTAAAATCAGATGGTGGTTATGGAAAAAGGAGTGGGGTCTAACATGATGAATATTTAGTATGATTATGTAAACAGATTTGTATATATATATATATATATATATATATATTCACGCACTTGTAAATATTTGTAAATAATGTAAATATTTTATAAATAAAAGTTATTTTTCTATATAAATAAAGCACTCCTATCCTTTTTGATAGGTGCCATGGGATCTTTTACATCCACCAACTCAAGCAGATGAGGGCTCAGTTTAATGTCTCATATGAAGGATGGAAGATGCAGGACTTTACTTATGCTCCACAGCAGTGCAGCAATTGATCTGCTTGGTGTGGGAATAGAACCCATAGCCTTCTGCAGGAAAGGTGAGTGCGTTACCTATTCTACCACTGAGACTTGCCAATCCCACTGTCACTGCCACTAAATGCATTGGGTTAAGTACCTATGCTGTCTGTGAGTATTATTTATTTGTTGATGTAGACTGAGATCCTTTGAATAGGTATTTGTGAAATCATTTGTCCTATGGAGGTGCAGGAGGTCAAACAGGAAAGGGTCCTTCATGATTAGAAAAGCAAGGTGTAGGTTACTGCATATATTAGCTAACATCTAGCTATCTAATATCACCTCCATTACCACCCACACCCTCTACTTTCATTCAGCATTATTGCCCTTTAACTTTCCACATTCAAAATTTCAAAATAATACCCCAAAAAGTTGATCTAATTATGCAAACTCTTCCAAGTATATCTTCAAACTCCATGCTCATCTACCTGCTACAATTAGGTCTCCCATACTCAGCCTTACAAATGCAAAGACACACAGCATGCAGAAGTTCCCTCCCTTTAAAATACTCACTTCCCCTTAATTACCAGACAGTTCCAATGCACTAATACAAACTGGTTAGCCAAAAAATAATGGTAATGAAGCCTGGCTAAGCTGGAAACAAGACCCATCAGCAATAATGACAAAACATTATTCCTCTATGGAATCTCACTAAACAGACAATTCAAAGGCACAAAGCCAAACATATATCATCCAGGGAAACCTCCATCCTGCGCCTGCTCCCAAAAAATGTAGACAGATATAAGCAAAATATCATTGAGACATCCCCTCAAAAGAAACTTCTACTCAGGACTATATAACTTGCCAGTCCACAATTCTTTCTCTCCCAAGCTGACTTCATCAATGAATTTTTCCAACCTACCCTCATCTCCATCAAAACAGCCTTCTAACCCCCACACAGAAACAAGACCTCCAGAATATATACCACCTTTTACTTCAACAGAATAACAACTAAATAGATTGCTCCATTGCTGGAGCAAATATAACTTCACTCCCTACTCCCTCAAGCAATCTTTGTCCATAGTTCATATACCACTATAAAATATTCTTAACTATACCTCTAGACCACATATATGACATTTGTCTAACAACAAACTTAACATTCTCCATCTGGAAATCTGCCTAGCATCAGTGATGTCTGACCAGTTTTAATACTACCCTTACCAGGCAAAATCTTAGAAAAAACTTACTTATTGGTGAGGACATATCACCTACCACCAAAACTGTCACTTACTCTCTTATACACTGTGTGCATTCTAGACTGAAAGAAGTACTCTGACTGCTCTGTGAATCTTAACTGACCACATTCTCTTTAGCATGGATAAAGGACACCTAACATCTGCAGTCTTCAATGTCCTAACCTGGCTCTTTGACATGGTGGATGAACTCATTCTGGATGCTATACAATGGTTCCAAGATTTTTTCATCTGCAGATTCTTTCATTTAAAAATTGACCCTTCCCCCTTTCAATCATTCCACACATACTCAGGTGTCTCCAGGTTTCTATACTGTTTCCTTTGCACTTCACCATTTCATAAAAAATTCCACTTTTTCTACATCATCTTAAATACCTCTTGTATGCTGATGATGTGTCAACTTAACATCCAAAAGCAACTGCATTTAGACATTTTTCATCTAAACAATTGGCTTACAACTAAGCAACTCTTATGCTTTTATTATTAGTCTTGTGAATCACAAAAAAAGTAAAAACTATGATCTTCAGTACTAACAAAAGACTAGCAATATGCCATAAAACAATATACAACATTGATCAGTTAAATAATCTCACAGAAACATTAATATCCTTTAAGATATCTAGGAATTTGGATTGACCAGTCTCTCAACTTTCAGGAACAAATTGAAGCCCAAGACCAGCTATTTGCTGGTATAAAATGTATCCCTATTTCTCTGACCCCTACCAGAGCTGCCATAAGTAAATGAGTCCTATATACCCATCTGGTGTATGGTTTACCACTTTTTACCAGAGCATCACAGAAAATATAGCAATGCTTTATTCAGTCTATAAGGACATCTGTCACTTAGTCACCAAATCTCTGTGTATGGGACACCAATGTGCTACCTTATCAAAAGCCACATAGGTACTTGTAGAAGGCATACCATGCCTCTTTAGAGGCTTTCTACTTTTCAAATTGTTTAACCAGGACACTTTGTTTCAACTTACCATAAAATCAGTTGCAGTCATTACATACTACAACATCAGAAGCTGTGCTAGAGCAGGACCTACACTCCAAACACCCATATCTAGAGTTCATTTTATTGACCACAGCTTCTCATTTCTAGCCCCCAAACAATGGCAATCTCTAATTGAACATATGACTGAAATGTCAACAAAATCTAGCTTCCTATTTCTACTTAAACAATTCCTGCAAGAGAAATGTAAATGTAACTATAATAAGACAGATCATGACACATAACCTATCAAACCTCCTACTGCTTTTACCTTAATCACTACCCTTTACAATGATTCTTCATCATTCACTCTCACATGATATAACAAGTACCTTGTAAATATGTATAAAATTCTTCAACCCTTATTAACCCCTACCATATTTACTTTCCCCCACTAATACTGGACTCCCCTTTCCCTTCTTGTATTGCTCTACTTGTTGTTCTCTTTCTAGTGGTGAACTCTCCAGCTTGTTTCACCTATGATTATACCACAGGTTTTTGATATAATACATTTCTATCATAGCAAATGTATGCATTAAATATTAGAACTCATTGCTGCACCACTGGCTATCTTGCATTTGTATTGCAGCTTCTGTTTGCATTGCAGAAATTATATCTGTTGCAAAGTTTTTTACAACCTGGGCTGGGCCTGAAATTGGTTATGCATAATCAGTGCTGTACCCTAGTAAATAAATATAAATAAAATAAAAAAAAAATGGCAGAGGACTCAGAAGGACTATTGACAACTAAGAGAGAGAGAGAGAGAGAGAGAGCATATCTGGTAAACTAAAAGACTTGAGACTACCAAACTTTTTAGTTAAGAATCTCTGAGGCCTCTGACACTGAATAATATGCTTAAAAAAGGAGTTTACCAAAAGGAGCATCACATTCAGTATTAGGCCTTATTAGCGAGAAGTACAGGAGAACTAAGATGTATGTAGCTGTAGAAGATGTGCATTTGGAAATCTGTTAGGCCAGATGAAGGGTGAATGAATTATTGCGGATACATGATGGTCAGATGATAGTGAGCTGTTAAGATAGGTAAAGGAATCCCAGATGTTAGAAACACTTTGGATAAGTGTATCTTTTATATGACAGAAAATGGGAAATATTATTCACCAGAGGGAACCATACAAAGACCATTGTTAGTACAGAAAGAGTAAGAATAGTCAATTCATCGCTGGAATTATTGCTTGTCTGAAAGTACTTGTCATTTGTTAACCAGGTAGGCTCACTGAACACACTGTCATTTTTCAGGAGTGACCTGGGAGCAATGTCTGGTTAAGTAACTCCATTAGGGTCACACAATACAGTACAGGAACTACAGCTGACAGCCTTAACCCTTTCTGCCAACTGCCAGACAATGGACATGCCCCTGGAAATCAGTTAGGTCAAAGGAATAAGATGACAATTGTGCCCACTTGCAGTAATTAGCAAACTTAAATGATCATAAGCTTGGAATATTAGTTTGGGTATCAGGGAAATATATTCCTAATACTGAGCCCCGTATAACACCACTAGTGACATTTTCAAAATTTGGAGGATGCTAATGTAACTTTTTTTTTACAAGAATTCTGGTAAACAACCAATTAGCTATCCAACAAACAACATTGGGATTTACTTGAGGTTTAATAAGCTTATCAATAATGTCTAAATGGGTGACTGTGTTAAAGGCTTTGGAAAGGTCAGGAAAGGCAGCATGGAGTGGCCATTGTTTATGCCATTGTCTATGGCTTTATTGACTATTTTAATGAAGCTTTTAAGATTAATGAGAGATTTTCCCTTGACAAAGCCAAACTGTAAACTCAGATATGATGTACCCCATAGCCTTAAATATAAAACTGCTGAGGTTAATGGGCCTATAATTAATTTGAGCAGTTCTATGACCACCCCTACATAACAGAATCAGTGTGTCAGGTTTCCAAACTTAAGTCCATAACCGTGGAGATTTGGATGATAAAAATCTTAAGGAGACTCATCTAGGCTTGATTTATCACCTGGGAGATTGCTAGGGTGCACAGAAGTGGCATTTTTAGATTTGAGTAAGGCTGTTGGAACTTGGTATATTGTAATTATAGGTAGAAGTTTGGGGGATGGGTGATTCACTGAGAGGGTGGGTGCAATAAAGTTGGAGCTAAATTTGTCTGCTACGATATTAGATATTATATATTATATATTTCCTAGGAATGCAAGTAGGTAGTATTGCTGCACACAAGGTCAGAGTGTAGTTATCTGTTACTTCTTAGTTTTCTGACATATAGTTGAAGATTTATAGTTACTTTATTTTGGTGTAAGAAGCTACTCTGACTTCATATTCCGCTTTATAGTTTCTCCTGGTACATTTAAGACTTTTACTAGCCTGTCACATTGCTTTGTGGTAGATAGATGGAGATTTATTGCATGAATTGGTTATTTTCTTTCTTTTATTAATTTTTGATTAAAGCATTCCACCATAATTAGGTGCAACTATTTAGGTGTAAGTAAAAATCTAACAATTCAGTTGTGGCTTTAATAATGGGGACAGTATGTGTAGGGTTACTTTAGAATTTATTCTAGGTAGAAATAATTAGGGATTTGCCATTAAAAGTTGGGTTTTTTTGATAAATTGCTAGTGGGTCTGATGTCATTGCAGGTGCTGCAACCTCATTTAGAAGGAGTGCACATGGTACAGTAAATGCAAATCTCTGTAATTACACAAATATGGATATGCTGAAGTACAAGGAGGTTCATAAGTTTGACTAGCTGTATTTAGACTTCTAGCATTGAGCAGAGCAATTATGATGTAATTCAGATTAGAAATGGCATATGTTGGAATGTCTACGAGCTGAAATTGATCTCTTCCTAAAAGAGACACTATGGCGAAAGCCAAAGCTTCATTTAGTGTATAAAACCATGTTAAGGGAGAAACAAGACATCTGTGGAAAATTAGGAAGAAATGTTGACACATATTGGATCCTACTGGAGTGACACCATCTAATTAGTCAAATGTTAGTTTAGCTTTGAGCTGCCACAACATACTATTGCTAGTGTCAGAGATGTGAATGGCAAGCACCATCATATCCTACTGCATGTCCCTCTTGGATTATTATGTAAGATCATTCACCCCAAATGAATTACCAATATGTTATATTTGTATTTATTGAAGTTGAGAGACCTATGGACCACTCTTACATCATAAAATCAGGCTCCAGAAAGACAGCTTACTGTCATTCAGTTGTCCAGTTTAGTGAGGGTGGAGTCAACTACAAGAACATTACCATGGCTGGGTACTGACTCTGTAGTCATATGTAGAGACAGTTTAAATGTTTTTGGTAAGTGAGAATAAAACAGACAAAACCTATGACACCTCTACATAGATAGTGAACAAAGGTCAGAATTCAACCCCATACCTAAAACATGTGAGGAAGTAATCTTTCATTTAGACCAAAAACACAGCCTCTATGCATCTTCAATGTTAAAATGTCTCCTGTATTCCATCATGGTGCAAAGCAGAAGCCTCAAGACATGAGTGCATTACATTATATGATTTAAAATCAGTCACCATTACTGTCTTATATGGTGGTGGTGGGATTTCTCTTCCTTTATAATTAATACTATTCCTTCTTTATAGCATGCCCCTCTGAACATCACTACATTTCTTTGCAAAAAGCCTGCAGGGTTCTAATTGCTCAGACAGCAGTGTTTTTATTCATTTACATTTAAGCTTCTGCCCCTAGAATTTTGATCCCTTTTTTCAATGTTACTACAAATCAAGACATCTCACTACCCACTACAGAAAAATATACAATATATAAATTATATATATTTACTGTTAGCAGCCCTTCCTACCTGCTTTGCTATTGATATGTGAAAATTAGCCATTTTCAAAACTCCTCATGCTACATAAAATTTTTCTTTCCACAGATAAATATACAGTTACCAGCCATATGGCTCCTGCCATAAAAATTTAGATCAC
Source organism: Protopterus annectens (assembly GCF_019279795.1). Classification (NCBI taxonomy): domain Eukaryota; kingdom Metazoa; phylum Chordata; order Ceratodontiformes; family Protopteridae; genus Protopterus; species Protopterus annectens. The sequence goes on from NC_056726.1 coordinate 1,363,503,107, forward strand.
CTTCATGAAATGTATTACCGTGCTTCATTTAAAGAAATGAGGTAAAGACTGAACCTCTAGCCAAGTGCAGTCTTCCAAACTTGCATAAATGTATGTTGTAGCACGTTTCACAGTTATTAATTTTTAATTGTACTAATGACATTTGTTAAAAATCCTACTGTATATATTTTAACAACTGCAACTGTGTATTAATGTGAATAAACTGCCCCTATTTTCAAGAGCAATTGCTAACACTAACTGTTTCAAAAAACATTAACAAATGTTTGTATATAGCTCAGGTTTTATAGACATGCACTCTTCCATGTTCATAACTTCATAGTTAATTCTTAGACAACCAGGCCATTATAAGCCTAGCCAGTAATCTGTATTCAAAACTTCCCTCTGGCCTCATAACAAAATAATATGTCTGGGGAATAAATTGAGTCTGCCCATCCAGTTATCTAGATTTACCTTGAATGTGGTCAGGATGCTACTCTGATACACATATAGTAGAAGTTTGATCCACAGTTGAGGGATACATTAGAACAAGCATATTTCACGCCAACTTGACTTATTTATTTGTTGATGAGTCAACGTATATATTCTGAGAGGAAGATAAATCTCAGGGAGGGTCAGGTCATTTATGGCTTGAAAGGCTTTACACAGATACAGCACAGAAAGACAGCTGCCAGTCTGTCCTCATAACAGAAGGTCTAGAAGTTATCGGTCATTTTAAATAGGAATCTCTAAGGTCTCTTTGTTGAGTGTTACATTTGATAAATTCATTCCAAAGGGAGCATTATATTCAATAATGTGTCTAAAGAGACATGAGTACATAGGTCCAGGATCATGGCTGAAAAGTGTCTTGCACCAGCCCACCTACCCATTCATTAAGCAAACAAGCAAATAAATGGTTATCATCAGAAAATATACTGTTCCTGTCATTTCCTATAAATTACTGCCATAGTTTCTGCTACTCATTAAGCATCAGATTATTAATTTTATTCTCATGGCAAAGACATATGTCTTGTTTACAGTATTAGTTAGAAAAAAAATTAATATTACTTTTGCTATATTTAAGGTCAGTGGCATTCAGCCAGTAACCCCAATCTTCCTATAGTATTTAACAATGGCATTAGTATTCTCATTGAAATGACATTTAGGACCTCATTAAAACTTACATAGGCTAGACTATAGATACCCAGCAATTAAGTAATCCTACTCACACAATCAGGAAAATCAGTGTAGCTTGATGTGATATGCCTACTGCAAAATGCTGAGGTATTGTATTTTGTATAAACTGGATTCAAGGTGTTTCAGCAGTAACATGTTCCTCCCTAATGAATGTAATCAACTGAATGGTCTAAAATTTTTCTTTCCTAAATCTTCATTTTTGAATATGTACCTTAGAAATCACTGCTGTGCTATATGGTAACAAGTAGAACCATTTACACTTCTAATCCTGTTAATGAAAAAAAAAAAAAGATGATTTGGGGAACTATGTTTTTTATTAAAGCAAAAAAAATAAAAGTATATTTATTAAAACAAAAAAACATAATTGTTGGATGACGTTTACAATTGTAAACAAAAATGCTTTTCTTTTAATTAAAGAACAATAATGGTTGTCAAATCAGTTTTATTTTTTAACTTTTGCTAAGTGCTAAGAGCTTTACTGTAAAAAAGGCAGCTAAACGTTCAGTGAAAACTTTCCATTCTGTATAAAAGAGTACAACATATTAGGTCCATTTTCATGTCCACCTTTTGTTTCAGATATATTCTATATCATAAAATCAACAATTCTTTTTCTGTATTTTTATCTGTATTACTTATGCACTGTTTTTCAATTTCATTTCTGATTAGAGAATGGTACATTTTCAGCATTATTGCTTTTACTTGCACCAGTCTCAAATGCTCCAGTTCTTTCAAAGTTGGTCTTAATAACCACTTTAGTTCATAGAACTCATATTTCTCCAAGATACTTAATAGATTTTCTTGACATATAAAAGAACAACGAGACCCACTTTTTAATAAATCATATTTGCTTTGTAGTTCTTGTAGGTGTATGCATTTATAGTATTCTTTTAATTTTGCAATTACTGTCTTATAGTTTCCCGGTATTTCTTTTCCTGGATACGTCCCTTGACTCTTTTGATATATCTAGGTTTGTTATCTTTTAGCCATGATCTGGCAACTATTTTTAAACTTTTGATAAACGAGTAAGTGAACTGACCCACACAGACTCTTCTCTTCTATGACCAGTACAAAAAAGGTATATTAACAAAAGTTACAAAAATGCAGTGGAAGAAAGCATTAGAACTTTTAATATAAAAACTAAAACTACAATAATGAGATTATAATAAAGATGTAACTGACTGATACTTCTGAACCACTGAGACTGGATTCTTTCAGGCAGGTGTCATTATGGCAGTATGCACTCAGTGGACTGTAGCAGACAGTAAAAATAAAATAGATTTTGCCACAGAAAAATTAAGATTTTGTTTTCATTTACATGGTCAGATAACAGAAATTACATCTAAAAATAAACCAATAATGATGCCTATGAAAAATGCAAGGATTTCAACAAACTTGCAACTTATTTACATCAGACCACATAACTTTATTGCTTGGATGCAGACATAAAGTTGCCGGCTCTGGTTCTTTGTTTTCACAGTCTGCTGTTCAACTTCTTGTAGGTTGTACATACTTAATTGTGCATACAGATTAATAAAAAGACTGCATACTCTTGATGATCGAGAAATATAGGACAAAAATTAATTTCAAAATCTATGGTCTCCATATGGAACAAACATGAGATATTCTGATCATCTTTTTGATACCCAGACTACTGTAGATAGCTGAGAGTCTTGTTTGGAATAACTGTGAACAGAAACGCACACAAAGTTTTATGACATATGTCCAAAGAGCAAATAAACAAGCCGCAATTCATTGTTATACAAGGTTTGACATTAACAGAGAAGGAAACCGTATTAAAGCTGCTCATGGAAGTTTACACAGTACCCTATTATGATGAGAGGCAGGCTAACTGGGTATTGATACATGTGTTAAAAACAAGTAAAATTAATGCAAGATTGCAGTATCATTTATTTATTTATATTTATTTGTTAACGTGGTAAAATTATTTCTGCTACAACCATGGCTCAAAGTTTAGCAACAGAAAATATAGGTAACAGATGTAAAGGTACAAAACAGAGTTCCAAATAATATAGTTACCATAATTAATAATCTAGATATACAAATGTTTTTCAGTTAAGAGTATTTTAATGGTAAATAATGTCTTGTTATAAAAATATTGCAGGGAAGGTTTACATTTAAACATTTCCACTTATTAATGGTAAAGAGATATTGTCCCTTTAATTTTTTGGAAGATTAGAAGAGGTGCTCATGTCTAGTGGTAGATTATTCAAGAGGGTGGGTGCAATATTATAGCAATGACCCATGGCTGGTTGTGAGTAATGCTGGATTTACCCAAGGTTGGTGTAGTTTAGTTATGTGGGTAAAGCCCTAGTAATCAAACAAAAATAACTGTGGGTAAATCCAGCATTACCCACACACAGACATGGGTTGTTGTTGTTATACAATGACATTATTTAAGAAACAAAATTACTAATTACTTACTTTTCTTAAATAATGTCTTTGTATAATGGCACTCCTTTCGGTATCCTGGGGCTTTCTTGATGTACTGTGCATGCGTATGGGACTTACATTCCCATGCTTACTCAGCACATCAGTTCTTTAGAAAGGAAGTGAATTTGCAGTCACCCATCCATTGATTTCGGTTGCATTTTAAGACAATCAGGGAGGGGCTTTGTTTCACATGAATTGTAAGCTTGTTCCAGAGAAGTGGCAGCCTCTGGGAGGTGTATCTATCTCTCCAGCATGACCTCTTTATGCCAGAGACCAGGTTAAGATCCCCGGACCAAGTGACCCTTGTGCAGTTTGATTTACAAATGTGTAGCATTTCTATAAGGGCCGGATCAGAGACTGCCCTTTAAGCCAGCCACAGTTCACCCATTATTGAACTGTAGGAAACAGAATACAGTGACAGGGCTTTCAGTCTTTATGCTTGTTTATTGTACCCTGTAATTTCTTGGTAAGAAACCTCTGTGGTCTCTCCAGTTGTTGCATATGTCTGGTGAGGTACATACAAAAAGAATCATTATACTCAATTATTGGTCTGATGAGGGTCGAGTATAATGTAATTATAACATTCTTAGATGAAGATGCAATGCCTTTACCAAAAAGATGTGCCACATAGAAGCATTTCAGTACTATTGTGGATATGTGGTGGTCAAAGTTCAGGTTGCTATCAACATTTGACCCAGATCACAAACCACTGGGTCTACACTTAGGGGAGTGCTGTCTATAATGTAATTATCAGGGATGTCGGCTTTCCCAAACAGAATAATAATGCATTTTTTTTGCATTTAGCTTTAATCCCTGGCTTTGGCACTAATCATTTGTCTGTATATTAACATCATTGGAGTACTCAGTGATTGCTCCCAATTTGCAATCATCAGTGATAAATAAAAAATAAATAAATAAATCAAGATAGGCAGTGTATACTGTTTTGCCCTCATTCAGGGTTTGGTGACATTCTCAAAGACCAGGTTTAATAAGCAAGACCTGCGTTTGATGAAACCAAACTGGGTCAGTCCAAGAGTTTGAAGGCCACCTATATCCTTGCTGATAAGGTCTATGATGATTCTTTCCATGGCCTTGCTGGTTAGGCTTATGAGCCAATAGTTCACAGGGAAAGTTGATGGACCCCCTTTGTACAAGGGGTTACTGTCGCTGTTCTCCACTCTGCCGGAGCAAAGCCAGTGCTCAGGCTATGGTTAAAGAGAGTGCCAAGTGGTTCCACTAGGTCTTGTTTTATATTGCTTAGTAAACAGCCTGGGATATTACCTGGTCCCACAGAGGCCATGTTTTTGGCCTGGGAGAGCGCTTGCATGACCTGTTCTTTGGAGATACTTGATAGAGGACTGGTGTCAGGAATGATTTGGGGTATAGCTGATGGGGACAGGGGGTAAAGTTATTGCCAAATCTGTCAGCTAGCAGGTAGGCAGTTTCCTCAGGTTCAGTGTGAGTGGTACTGCCACTATAAGCTTGGCACACTGCTGGGCATTCCCTTTTAGGTTTCAGACATAGCTAAAGAATGTCTTATGATTGTCTTCAGTTAGGGATGCTATTTAGTCTTGTAACTAGCCTTACAGGATTTTACAAGATATCTAATTTGCTTGTTCAGGGTGTGGAGGATATTCTTCCTCCGTTGAGTAAGTTTGCTCTTGTTCTTAGATATCAATTTCTTTCTTTTGTTGTATAACTTATTTACACTTACAGTCCACTAGGGTGGTTTGTTTTTTCTGCAGAACCTGATTTTGTTCCTGACAGGTACAGTCAAGTCAATACATTTGTTTAAGGGGCTATATAGGGCATTTGTGTACTCCTCTGCATAGGAGTCATTGTTGGCTATGTTAGCAGGAGCTTTGAAACTTTTTAACACTTACCCTGATCCTGCGGACTTAGCCAACCTGCTGGCTGATAGGTTCAGTGCAAACTCCACCATCTTATCACCCCCAAGGCCGAGTCAACATCCCCGATACTTGTCCCACATCTCGCAGCTCTGAAGATCAAGTGCTCAAGGCCCTATCCAAGGCAAAGAACACAGCTTCCATGGGACCTGATAGTATCCCAGGCTGTATTATGCACCATCTCCAGTAAGAACTAGCTTTGCCATTGAGCACTCTATTCAACCACAGCCTAACTACAGGCTTCATTCCAGCAGTGTGGAGAACTGCCATTGTCATCCCTTAGCACAAAGATGGTGCCACTACCGACCTGGGTAACTATCGCCCCATCAGCTTGACAAATTTGATCTGCAAAGTCATGGAGCGCATTATTATGGATCTCCTAAACAAGGACATAGGTAATCTCCAAGCACTCGACCCCACCCAATTCGGATTTGTCAGGGGCAGATCTTGCCTATTGAACCTAAATGACTTCTTTGAGACTGTCACCAAGGCCCTGGATGAGGGAAAAGTCAGTACATACAGCTTACCTTGACCTGGCCAAGGCCTTTGACACAATCCCTCATTCAGGCATCATCGAAAAGCTAACACAACTAGGTGTAAATCCCTTTTTAGTCAGATGGGTGGCCAACTGGCTCGCAGATAGGACCCACAATGTCAAAATAGGTGCTGCCACCTCTGACAGCAGACATGTTACTAATGGTGTTCCCCAGGGATCTGTCATTGGACCCCTACTGTTTGGTATATACTTCTCAGAGGTCCAGGCAAAGACAAAGGGCCTGTGGCTGACCAAGTCTACAGATGACTGTAAGTTGGGTGCCATTGACTCCCCAATTGATGTATACTGCAAGAGGGTCTCACAGCTACAAATGACTGGTGTCTAAGTCATGGCCTTAAGTTAAATGCAAAAGAAATGTATTATCATACCATTCAGCAAAAACATGGCCTCTACTGATTGCCACATCAACGGCAACCCCTTTAGCACACAACCTGTGGTGAGAGACCTGGGTACTCAGGTTGACAACAATCTCAGATTTGACCATCATGTGGCAGCAGTGATCAGAAAAGCCTTTTACTTGGTTCATCTCATAAGTAAAGGAATTGCATCCAGAAAAAAAGGAGGTTATTACCTCTCTGTACTCCTCCCTTATTAGACCTATAATTGAGTATAATCCCCTGTTTGGTATGTACCTCTCCAAACACCTGCAGCAATTGGAAAGATTGCAGAAATACCTCACAAAGTGAATCCATGGCCTCCAACACCTATCCTATGTGGACATGCTTAAATTACTATCACTCTACTCAGTGTCATACACCTTGCTCAGAGGTGATCTGTTTCTCGCATACAAGGCAATGTCAAATCCTGCCCTACTGGAGATGCTCCATATCTGTAAGTCTAACTCCTCGCGCATTCCGTACTCAATAGGCCTAAATCTAATATGCAACATCAACAAAACCTGCTGAAGAGACTTCCCATACATGTCAAACAGAGTACCTCACTGACCCTCTTCAAACGCAACCTTGACGAGTGGATGGGAAACCATAAATTTGTCCCAGGGGTTCCACCTTTGTCTCTCCTTGACAGGGGTGATAGGTGCTGACTGAGGTTTCCTTTTTTGGGATAAACTCTTGGCTAGGCTTGTAAAGGCCCCAGGGCCATTTGCCTAGTAATCTCCCATGATCCTATGATCCTATGATCCACTGGGGATGGTGGCAGGTTTGAGCTTTACTTCAAAAGAGACAGATATATGGTCTGACCTTACCAGGGAAAGAAACACATGCAGGGGGTAGTGCAGTGTCCCCCTATGTTGGTGACCACTAGGTCTAGGACATTTGAGCCTCTTGTGGGGACTGCAGATCAACTGTTCCATGGCATTTGAATTAACAAAGTCCAGGAACCTCACAGCAGTCATGTTTGTGCTCATGTAAATCACCCAGTTGATTGAAGGATAGTTGAAATCTCCCATGACTAAGATGTTTGGCTGTAAACAGTGTTGGAAGAAATAGCCAGGGAATTGTTATGGCTAGGCTTGTATAGGCCCTAGGGCTGATAGCCTACTACCAACCTATGAACCTATAATGAGTGACCCTAGCAAGTCCAGGTACACAGTGTGTTCTCCTGATTCATGGTGGGTGACCTGTAGCTGGCGATGATGTGGTAGGGTATTTTACCTATAGTTATTTGAAGCTGGAGTAGCTCAAGAGAGTAGTACTATTTTACAAGTCTTGAGGTCTATTTGGTTTTAATGAAGATGGATACACCTCCACCTTTGGTTCTTTCATACTTGTTTTGGGGTCCAAATGTGTGAAAGGCATTGTAGCCTTGTATGGCTGGGGTATTCTCTGTGGCCTTGAACCAAGTCTCAGTGACTGCACAGATGTAAGCATCTTCCAAGGTGAGGACTGCTTCCAGGGAGTGCAGTTTACTGTTTTGGCTCCTAGCATTAAGCAGCATGACCTTGAGTTTGCCTCTAGTGGATTTCTTTCAGTCAGAAGTTTTGTTGTTTTGACACTGCCTAAAAAAATGGCACCATGGAGGAGGCAAGCATCTTTGCCAATATCTGAAAGCCTTGAGGAGACAAGTGAAGGCCATCTCTGGCAAAGCAGTGTGGTCTGTCAACCATGTTTTCCCAGGCTGACAGATGCTGGTTCTCCCTGGAGTGACACCCAAAATTAAGCTTATTATTGCAATCAAACATTTTTTGTCTGTATTCTGGCATCATCCTAGGTGAAGGTAGAATGCAGCTTAGGGCTAGGGATACACCTGCCTTGGACACATAATCTGAGAGTTCAGTCATGTCTCTCTTCATATAGTCCAGAGAGGTACATCTCAAGTCATTCACCCCAGCATGTACTATGACAGAGTCATAATGGTAATTGTTGCTGAATGACTTGAGTGAGTGTGTGATTTGATGGATCCTGGCACCTGACAGGCAGCTGATTATGATATTCTCCTTGTTCAACCTGGTGAGAGGGACATCTGTGTGTCTTACTAGTGACACACAGATAACCAGGACATTAGGTTTTTAAGTGTTTTGCCACAGGGGCTTCATCACTGCGACACTGATATGTGTGTTATGTGTAGTGGTGGATTCTGTTCATGTACCAGTATGTGTGGGTTGTTTACACTTGGGAGGCCTCTGGTATTTTGTAGGGTCTTATTAAGTACCTCCACATATGTGGGTTTATGTGTCGTGACTTTATCTTATGTGAGTGGAGAGGTGTGTGCACTAACAACCTGTTTTATGTCTTGTTTATTGTTACATGAGAGGACTGATTCTAGTTTCATAGTATAATTACATCTATCACATGCTGTATTTGCTTGCTTAGGTGCAGGTGGTTGTCAGTATATATGAGGCAATTGCTACATTGCCTCAGAAATGTTGGGAAACTGACTTTCTGTAGTAGCAGATAATCCTTGAGTACTAATTTGTGAGAAGGGCAAGTTAGATCAGTGTTTTTCCTCTGGGATTAAGAAGGGGACTTATTCTATAGCTCAGCTTTTGCACTGAGATTAACAAGGGGACTTCTTTTTTAGAGGATCAGGGATGAAAAGTGTGGCAACGCTGTACAGTGCTCCGCTAGGCTGCCTGCAGTGTAGACGTGTGCAGCTGAGTTGCCTGGAGAGTACCAGAGAAGCCTGGGAGGGTTTCACTGACTGGTATCTAGGGAAAAAGTGATTTTTGCCATTTGCATCTATACAGGGCACTACTAAGCCCCATTGTGCAGTACACAGCTACACACAAATGTGAGGCTTACATACTGGTGAATTTTAAACAGTTCTAAACTAGTCTGCCAATAGGAAATCACACAATGATCCATCCTCCAGCAATCCCTGGCTCAGACAAGGCTATATCCACACTCTTCTGTCACAAGGGAGCAGGGGAGCCTTTTCTAATGTAAGATGGCTGGATTTGAGATCAAGTGTATGAAAAACAGGCTAGATTCAGCAAGAGTGGATCTAGTCTATATTTCAGTACATGACAAGTACAGATAACGAAGCAGATACAAACCGTGAGAAGAGTCAAAAAGGCACAAAGTAATGCAGTGAAACAGTAAAATACAGTTGAAAAGTGCAGATCAAACTCAAAATGAACTAAATGTCTTGTTCTTAGCTTTGGATGTCTTAGATTCAAGCAGAAGCACTATGGACCTCTGGCAAAGCATGTCAAATGCAGTGCAGCTCTGGTTAATTGAGCCAAAGACCTCTGCCTAGGTCAGCTAAATAGATATTAAATGTTGTTTATATATTCATATCACAGTGTTCACATTTCTCTATTTCAACAATTAAGTGATACAAGCAGAAATCCTTAGCCTTATATGAAAACTATAAGCTGGATTAGCAAAATGCTGCTGACAGTATGTTTGTAGCTTGACTAGTTAATGACAGATTGTACGTTCCTTATAAAACATTACAAAAATGAATATCTTTTCTTTCAACTTTTCCTGGTTATGGGTCACCACAGTGAAACTCCGGTCTGCTAATTATTGGCAGTGGATTTTTACAGTGCCAAGTTGCCAGCCTGATGCCCAACCTTCAAAGAAGGCACACTCATTCATGCATGCACCTACCTGCATGTCTTTAGATGTCACTCGACCGCAGAGAGGACATGCAGCAGACTCCACACAGAAGGCGCTTCAGCTGAGAATCGAACGGGAGAACCTCTTGCTGTGAGGCAACAAAGCTATCAGCTGCACCACCTCGGCCTGAATATATACTGTGTTAATGTTACTTGTAAAGTCTAGAACCTAATAAATGTGCTGAATGTAAAGATTAGATTTGTTGAACATGTTGTCATTTACACTTCTTTAGTAACATGTGTGGTTCTTGACCTTTGAACATTAATTTGAATTGTGAGGATATAACCTGATTTTGTCAAAAGTCTCAGGATGCAACCATTGGAAGTCAGAGCACAAAGTTCCATGGCACGATTGGAGGGAATGAATTTATGGTCATCTGTGCCTGGAAACAGATAAGCAATATTTACAAAAGCTTCAGAAATATAGCCACATGTTGCTTTTTTGTAGCACAAATGGAAGACAGTAGAACACATCAGTTAGTTCTATAATCTGAATGTAGTCCCAGTAAAAGTATTTTTAATATGCACAGTATGAGGTTCAGAAGAATCTATAGGCTACAAATTATGTTTCTGTTTCATGTCTGGTAACACTGACATAATTTTTAATTGCTGTGACTGTCTGTTTTAGCATATACACTGCACATCACTTTCGAAGTATTCTGAATTAAGATGCATACACTAATCAGAAACATTCAGATTGACTGGATTATCTTCTGAAGAGTATCGCATGAGACTCATATAAAGTGACAGCAAGAGCACATAGTATAATGGATGAGTTTGAACCTGACTTGTATGATTTTATTGATATAGTGACTAGTGAGTAAGTTGTGTCTTCAGGGAAGACCACACCTGGTTTTTAAATTCTTCTTGGTATGAATTATGACCAGTTTGAATGATTAAGTTACTAAACATAAGAGGCTCACATTTATAGTTTTAAGTTTGCTCAATGTGCAAACACTAACAATTACATTTATGATGTAAAAAAGGAATCATTTTCTCATCTTTTTGGAAACTTTTGAGAAAGTAGGAGTGTCACTGCTTATTTTGTCCAATTAACTGAATTGCACATGTCAGGAAGTACAAGTAGATATTCAATTTACCGGGGCTGCACTTCGTAACAGGCTGCAGGCAAAAACAACGTTAATCGGAAGAAATAAACTGGTCATTACCATTACTTGCAATGCTAATATTAGACACAAATATGCATGAGCACAAGGTACCCTGCTAGCTTGATAAAAATAAATGATACAAAATCATTAATGTTAAATTAAACAATCATTAGTTCAAGTGAAAATATGATCTTGATAAATAAAAGGAGAGCTTAAAAGAATAGCAAAAATATGACTAACTTTAATGGCAAAGTTTTCTTCACATTCTGAATGAAAGAAAATATATTGTTATTAACATTAGCACTTGAAACCTAAAAAGAAAGTCTCTGGGATATGGAAAGATAAAAGTCATCCCTGGATAATACAGAGATTTTGCTGCTAAAGGTTTGGTTTTAAGACCTCTGAAAAAGAAGTTTCAGTCTGCATAGTTCTTCACCCTATCGATGGTAATTTGATAAGAAGTAAGCTATAATGGGGTACGTACCCTCAATAACAAACAAACACAAACATACAAAAAGGCATCTAATACTAGTAAAATAAAAGGAAGCACAAGTTATAAGCTTCCTTAATAATTATATATAACATTCTATGAAGCATCCTAGAAAGAAGAAAACATGCATACCTATTTACTAGAATAACTGCAAACTTCAGTAGTCATAATCTATATTTTGGTACCGACTAAAATGGGTTTACTGTATCTGTAGCATTTAACATGATCAGATCTTTATTGTAAATATAGAGTTTGTGACAGGAGAAACCTGAGTAAGTGAAAGCATGTCTGATTTGCATTTGGCCTTCAGTATTTAAGTTCCTCAAGTAATACATTATTGTTAGGAATTGAATCCTTTCACTTTTAACTATCTGAAGTAGTAGATAAAAAGAGTGCTGATTTCTCAAAATTTATTTTATAGTGAGAAGGTCTACTATGCTACTATATCATTTTCAAAATCTTGGGGCTGACATGTTTGGAGTTATTAAAATATAGTAAAATGTCTGCAAAATACATATTTATTTTTGCATTGCTGAAATGTATATCCACGTGGTTTAAATCTTGAGTAATTATTTATTTATTTAGTTATTTGACATTTATTGACTGGGATAGTCTGACTGAGCTTGCACCTTTTTTTGGAGCAGGCCTGGAGAGAAAAGCTCCAAAGTACAGGTTATACAAGTATAAATTTTACAAGTAAAGTATTCACAGTAGAAATTATACAGTAAAAATTCACATAGGAATTATACAGGAAAAAAATCACTGTATAAATTATGCAAGAAATAAGAATGACAGGAGTAAAGTAAAATATAAAAAACACAAAGAAGTACAATATATATAAAAAAGGTTAGACACATAACCATTTGAAGTACAAGTAAAGATCTCAGCAATTTGGACATTTCAGAAAAATAGTAAGCATAAGAAGGTAGGTTAGGACAAAGTGGAAAGATGAAGGAGAATTAATTATTGGTGGTCTAGGATGAGAATAATGACAGTCAGTTTGGCAAGTTACAGTGTGAGGGGAAATAGGAGAGAAGGGTAATTGACAGAAAGGAGATTAGTGTCAGGTTAGTGGGGGCAGGAATTTGGATAATCGTTGGAATATATGGAAAGTTAGAATACATAGCAGAAATGTGGGAAAGAAAGAGGCGGGAGGGAAAATAAGGAGGGGGAGAAGAAAAGAGGAAAAAGGGGAGGAAAGATTTCAAGTGGGATGATTGCAGTGACTTCTCCAGGCACTGCATAGGTAATTTCTGAGAGTTGTCTTGAATTCTTGAGCATGGGCAATATTTCTGAGGGCCATGGGAAGCTTATTCCGTGATAGAGCAGGGAGGTAGCTGTAGAGGTTTTGTCCAAATGATTTATTTAGGTTTATGAATTTGTAAGAGGCATTGGTCTGAACTTCTGAGGGAACTTGGCTGGTTATAGTGAGAGACAAGAGAGGATATGATAGGGCAGGAGGAGGGCTTGTTTAGGATGGTATGGATGATGAGAAGTTGAATAAATAAGAGTTGGTTAGGAAACCCTAAGCAGCTGAGAGTTTGGGGCACAAGACAGTGGTGTGATCTGTTGGCAGGTTAGCAGCAAATCTCACTACTTTGCTGTATATGGTTTCAAGTTTGGATGTAGAGAGGACTGTAAGTTAGTAAGGATTTGAGAGCTGTAGAAGAGGTTAGGGAGGAGATAAGCCTGAGAAAGTAAGATTCTGGAGCTGGGGTAAGGAACTTTCTGTTTCTATAAAGTAGGCCAAGCTTTTGGTGGGTTTTCTTAATACAGTGGTGTACACTGAGGTCAATTTTCAGTTGGTCATCAATAATTACTCCAAGGAGCTTTGTGTGGGGTTCAGATGAGATGGTGTTGTTAAGGGAAGAGATAGGTAGACAGCCATTTGATGGATTGTTGTCTATCGGTGAGGTAGCTGGTGAACCATGAGATAGTTGCAAGGGAGAGGTTTATTTGAGAAAGTTTGAAGAGGAGTATGGAGTGAGAGACAGTGTCAGTAGCTTTGAATAGATTTAAGAAGAGGCAGGACACTAGTTTATTATTGTCTCTGGCTAGGGAGATGGAGTTAGTAAAGGAGATGACAGCAGTAGTGGTGCAGTGATGAGGGTGGTACCATGCTGGGTAGGGGCAATGAGGTTTTTTTGAGTGAGATAAGACAGGATTTGTTTATGTATACAATGCTCAAGAATTCTGGAGAGGGGAGAGAGTATGGCAAATATGTGATAATTAGAGAGTTCTACATAGTTTCCACCTTTGTGGATAGGTATGGTGTGGAATTTCTTCCAGAGAGTTGGGATGGTGGATTTGCAGATAGAGCAGTTAATGAGGATGGAGAGTGGGTAAGGTATGGAGTTAGCAGCAGCCTTAGGAAGAGAGATGGCAAGTTGTTGGCTGATGGGGAAGAAGGTTTAAGTATGAGAAGAAGACTTTAATGAAGCTAATAGGGATGGGATTTAGTGAGAAAGGGAAGTTTGGTTGTGGAGGGGTGGTGGAAGGTGAGGGTTTAGAAGCTGGCATAAGTTTGTTAATGGTATCAATAAAGTAGGTTTTGAAGATGGGTACAGTTTCTTGGGAAGGATTACTAGAACAGGGGTTAGGTGTTGAGGGGTTTCCTGTGTGGACAGTTTGGCTGACAGTATTTCAGAATTTTTTGGGACTTCTATGTTGTGTAGTTAGGGGTGTGTGGTAGAATATTTTTTTGTTAATGCTTATGTGTTTTTTGGTCAGGTTACAGAGTTTCCTATATTTTTGGAGGTGTTTATGTGATTTTGTCTTAATCTAGAGTTTCTATTCAGACTCTCTGTTTTGGATGAGAGACCGGGTTGACTTGGTGAGCCACAGGGAGCAGCATGATTTGACTCTCACAGTTCTAGGAGAGACTTTGGAGTTTAGAATGCTTAGAAAGATGGAGTTGAATTGCAGTACAGCTTCATTAAGAGGGAGGTGAGAGAGGAAGGACCAGTCTATTGCAGAGAGATAGTTGTTGAAAGTCTCAGGGTTGAAGTTGGTTAGCTGATGGCATTCTTTGAGTTTATGAGGTCTAGAGAGGAGGAGGGAGAATCTTTGGATGCGGACTGGGGAGTGATCACTAATTTGAGTCTGGCAGGCATTTTGGGTAGTGGTAGAGGTTGGGATTGGAGACAATAACCCAGTCAAGGATAGAACTGGTGTTTGTGGGTTTGTGAAGAAAAGTGGGAGAAGAGATAAGGTGGGTATCGCCATATAGGTTTAAGCTGGTGGTAGAGGAGTTAGAGATAAGGGCAAGCCAAATGATATTAACATGACCTAGTATGATAGTTTCATTCTCATTCATTCAGTGAAGAATCTGTTCTAGTAAGGGTATATTATAGGGTCCTTATTAATTATTCCAATGTTTTAATGTCGACACCATATGATCGAACTTTAAAAAGTTCGAAGGTGAAAAGCAATGGCTCCATACGGTGCAGAATGGGAAAATGTCCCATTTCTGCACTGAAGTGTGATCTCGGAGTTGGTATATTTAAGTAGGGAAGTGTGGGGGGTGTAGTGGGGCTTGCCCCCCTGCTGAGAGCATTGAGGTAGGTTTCTTTTTTTTAATTTTTTTATATATGGACCCTGTTATCTCCTGGGGGTATATAGACAGCAACTATCATTAGGTATTGCAATAAAAGGGTAATATGTGGTTTAAATCTTGAATAATGCAATAAAAGAGTAATATCTGACAGATAAAATAAAGGGATAGGGTAATAAGGGGAAATCCTTGCCTTGTCCAAATTAAGATCTTGATTGGACGGAGTATATTCCATTTAATTGCCAAAAGACAGAGGCAGGTTTACAGAAGGTTATAATGGCATTGATATATATTTTCAGAAAAGATGAATTTTTAAGCAATTCATAGAAAATAATATTGCAGTTAGCACAGAGGACTAAAACTCTGACTTGTTAATGAGCTACTTTTTGTGCAAGTGGTACAAGGTTTGAATCTTTCCACCATCATTTGCCTTCTGTGTGGCCTTGAGCAAGCCGTTTAACCAGACAGTGCTTTGGGGAAACTGGGAGTCTGGGTGAGGCTCTTCAATTATTTCGTACACTGCATGTCTAGCAACTACCTATGAACTTAAAAAGATCACTAATTTGATTGCATGCCTTGCTAGCATGTAGTGTAACAACACGCAATGGTGAATAATGGTATATTAAGCCACACAAGGACCCTGCAATAGATGTTTCTTGGCTGAGTTCTATAAATGGGGTAGAGCGGAATTGCGCAGATTTTTAACTGCATTACTAAACAATAGGAGTACTCCCAACAAATGTATTGGGACAATAATCAGGTTGTTATCACCATACCTCTCAACTGTCCATATTTTTGCAGAATGTCCAGATTTTTGTCTCTTATTGTTGTTCTGGAAAATCACTGAGGATTGAAGTCATCAAATAATACTAAGTAATGCCAGACATTTGAGTTTCAGACTTCATATTCTTCAGAAAATGTTTAACGATGCAAAATCTGTCTTTCTAGCAACTTTCTAAGTTTATAGGAGCAATATTTAAAAAATTGTACCTATCTTTGCGCCTCCACCCCACCCCCCATTATTTCTGGCTTTGTCCGGATTTCTTTTGTTGACAGGTTGAGAGGTGTTATCACAGTTATCCCAAAAGTGAAGCAGGGCATCATTAAATGGGGAAATTCTAGACCTGTATCCCTCACTAATGTGGATCAAAATATTTTTGTTAAGATACTGGCATGGAGACTGGGAATACATCTATGGAGCTTCATTTTTAAGGGCCAAAATGGGCTTATCAGGCAAAGGGAGATAGTTCATAATTAGAGGGTATTAATCATTATTTTTCACTATTATGAAGAGGAAATGGTAATTCTGGCATAGTATTATTTGACATAAAGAAGGCATTTGACTCAGTAGAACAGGGTTTTCTATTCCGAATATTGGAACAAAGAGAATATGTGTCTCGATTCTTAAACTGGATAAAAGGGATATACTCCTCTCCCTCCATTCCTAACAGAGGTTTATCTAATCTGGGCCCTATTAGCCAAGGCAATAGGCAGAAATGTATCCTCTCCCCAACCATCTTTTTGCTAGTGATGAAACAGTTGGCACACCCTGTGAGAGTAATATTGGAATATCAAGAAAAGGTGGATGGTTCGGTTAATAATTTTCTTATGTTTGTGGATGATTGTGAATTACTGAGCAGCAATCTGCTAGCAGTATTGGGCACAACAACACTTCACATTTGTATGTGATAATGCAAATGAGGTGAGAAAAGTTGCATGGACCCAGAACTGATCCTGGGTCTCTTGCGTGAGAGATAAGGATGCCACCACTGAATCACCAGGCAAACTTGGGTAAGGTCTTTGGATGTATTTCACTCCTTTAGTGTAGCCTCAGTGTTATATTGTAACCTTAAGAAATCACATATACTAAGGTGAAATTCAGTGCCAGGGGAAGTAGAGAAGTTCTCTATTCCAGTGATGTCAGAAGCAGTGCATTTGGGACTGACTATAAACCTTGTCTTTCTGATACCATCCAAATTATTTATAAATCATTATTAGCCAAGCTGAAAAATCTTTTGCCTAAGCTGGATAGCTTTCTTTGTTTTATTGGGAAAGCAAGATCAGCTCAGGTTATGTATTGCCACACATTTTATATTTTCTAATGAGTATCCCCCTCTTTTTGGCTCATCCATCTCTGAAGTTCCTCTAGAAAGAAATTGGAGAGGCTATTTTTCATAAAAATGGTAGGAGGAATTGGACAGCCATAGCACATATATCGTGCACTGATGGAGGTTTTGCTACTCCTCACTTAGAAAGGTACACAATACCTTTTCAGATGGGCTATATTATATGTTAGGTAATGGATGGGACCGTGTTAGAGCTAATATGAATCAACTCACATGAGAATGACTTTGGGAACTTAATGTGGAAGCAACAATGCATGGAGACTGCAACTGAGGACATGGACCTAACAATATGATATGGTGCCATCCCACAGTTCTCAGCATACTTACTGGTTATTCCATGTTATTATGGGCCACCCAAGTGATAGTGCAATGGTTGTATGTTCTTATCTCTTCTATACTAATTTTGAATAGAAAGGTTTGAATCTCTATGCTTAGAATGCAACTTACCAAAGCAGGAATGGTTTAACTATGGTCAGCTTAAAGAGATATGAACCAGGAATATTCTCTGGTCAAAGAAAAGATGGAATATTTTCTCTTGGAGGAAATGGGGCAAAGTGACTCAAGATAGAACTAGGTTAATATGCAAAGATTTGTTTGAAAGGAAAGTTGAGGTATTGAAGATAGTGGTGATAGATAGGTGGAGGTGGCAAGAAGGTATTTCATTTTCTAAGTCTCATTGGGAGAACCTATGGCATGCAGTGGATAGATATAATGATGTTCAAAATATCTTGACCAGCAGAAATGTTTTTTATTCTGATGGCATTTTATACTATGTAAACAGTTGAGGATGTTTTTTTTTTTTATTCTGATGGCATTTTATACTATGTAAGCAGTTGAAGATGGGGGTTTCATCTATGGATATTTTCTGGAGATATGATCAAACAGTGCATTCCAAACAAAATTCTGGAGGAAAATCCTCTTCCCGTAGTTGGGGAACTAACGCAAAACACATCTGTTAAGAAATGTTTATGTTAATCAGGAAGGCTCTAGAGGATGTGTGTGTGTGGGGGGTATGATTTATACTGGTGAGGTTTTTTACAGAGGTGTCTGGAGATATGGTCAAGTTAAAGCAGACAATTTCCAGATGTTGTAGAGCTGTCCCAGGATACAGGCATATCAGTGCTCACTTAGTAACAGACAGAAGGAAACTTTTCATCATGCAGTTACTTTAAACTGAGAGTTTTTGGATCTTTTGCTTGTTCTCACAGATAGATTCTACCGTTAGGGAGAAATGAATGACTTGTTGAACAATGTCCAGTGTTATTTATTTATTTTGTTAAACATTGGAAAGCAAGGAAAACTCTTTCAGAAGAAACCCGAAACATTTTCCTGAGGTGACATCTGGATAATATTTTATACTCTTTTATGTATAAGCATAGTATGGATACTTTCCCCCCTTATGGAAAAACTTGAGTTAACATTGTAATCATACACATTTTTCCTTTCTAACCGTAGTTAGTGAGTAACATCTTTTTTATGTTTTCATAGATTGTTCAAATGTATATATACTGATACTATATGATGTGATCCTTTTCCTTTTGTGTGTTGGATAGTTTCTTTCACTTTATTAGTTCATCAGTATGTCTGTGTTTGATGTTGCAAGTGAAGACTGAGATACCTTATTTATATTTTCTTGTATGTAAATCTTAAAAGCATAAATGAGTTAGTTAAAACACACAATGGTATATTATTTTTATTATGAAGCAAAATTAGTTCTTGCATAATATTGCTGTCTTAGATTTGCATCCCTTCCATGAATTTTGACCGAAACCTTAAAATAATTCTTTCAGCCACGGTCTCAAAATATTTAGCTAGGATTGTAGTATGGAGTTTTATATCTTAATTAATCAAGAAGATTTGTCAATAGTTTTAACTCACATGCACCTATAGCATTCTTCATGCATTCTTCTTCTTACCAGTGCCTGCTGCAGTGTGGGTTTATTAAGTAGAACACTGCCTATCACGCCTACAGCTCCCATGAATGCTCCCAACATTAAACAAAAATGTTTCCGTTGTATGGCAATTTCATTTGCGCAATCATAGTTTGTAAGTTCTGTGCTAGTGTAATTTCATGGCACCAAATGAAATGTTATAACTGCAAAAAATGTACATTTTATCTATCTTTTTAATGAAGTTATTTGCTTGATCCCTCAGTGCCTACATAAACTTACAGTGCATGCATCTGCAGACATTTGCAGGAAATTATAAAGATAACCATCCATTGTGATATAACGTTAGTCTACAAGAGCAACATATAGATGCTACTTCAGGTTTTTCTTTCATAAGTTCATAGGTATACACTAGACTAATGACCTCCTGGGCCTTTATAAGCCTAGCCATGCAATCTAACACAATTGTGTCCTTATGTGTGTCATGGTCATTTATTAGAATAGGGTATGTTATTTAGGAAGTTTCTACAGGTTATGTGGGGGAGTATGTTAATTCAGGCATTACTGTCCACCTCTAACTATCAAAGACAAGGGGGCCAGACCAGAGGTATTTCCCATCCACTGATCAAGGTTATGCTTAAGTAGGGTTAGAAATGGACTCTACTTCACTTGGATGAGGAGCCTGTTCCAGAGCATGGCGATCCTCTGAGACACATATCCATTTTGTCAACATGTCTTATTTATGTCATAAACATAGAATATGTATTTTCTGCAGAATCCTGGCATTACCACCAGCTTTATTTCCATCCATTCTCTGAGGATCAGAACAGACACCACACATCATAATTGGACCAGCAAACTGGATTTTGGGGTGTCTGTGCACCTCTAGACAAAGCTTGATGGAATCTCTTGCCAGTCCTTAATTTGCTGGTCACTAGAATATTACAAGTAAGCCAATTTTCTCCTTCCTAAAATTAATACTTCTCTTGTTTTTACAGTAAAATAATAAACAGAAAAAAATATTACAGTATATGTTTGGTCAGCAGCTGTGTGTGTGTGTGTGTGTGTGTGTGTGTGTGTGTGTGTGTGTGTGTGTGTGTGTGTGTGTGTGTGTGTGTTTGTGTGTGTGTGTGCATGTGTGTGTATGTCAGTGTGTGTGTGCATGTGTGCTTTGCAAAGGTGATTTAAATATTAAACTATTGCAATCCTAGAGACTGCAGTGTGCTGATTAACAAGTAAGACAGTAATTACAACAACTGCTGTCATTTCCTTTTCCAGATAAATGTTATATATTTAAATGACACAGTGTGTTGTAAGGTCTGCTGGCATATGAAATGATAAATCACATGAATTAGGTATTTGGCACATATTCTAATTACTATAAATAAAAAGGTGCAAGTGACAAATTAGCAACCTTTTGCTAGGATCCATTGCTTAGCATTGTATAGTTCATAGCTAATCTATTATTCATTCACCATTGTTGTTTGTTATTATTCTTTCATTGAATAAATCCAAAACATAGCATTGTTCTTCATTATCTTGATTTCTGAACAAAAAAAAACCTATTACGAAAGCAGAAAATTAAAGTATAATACTTGAGATGGGTAAAATAGTAATTAATGCAAATCTATTAGAGATACAACAATTCTGACAAGAATATCTGTGTCATTTTACTCTGATATCTCCTAACATGATATTCATATATATGTCTGGAGATCAATCAGCTCATTGCAATTTTGGGGTTTTGTCTCTTTTTATTTTTGACATTGTCCCTGATTTGTGAGGAAAGAAATTGAAAGTTATGGAAAAACTGGTTCAATAAAATTTGACTTCATATAAGGGTATACAGAAATGCTTGTATGTTTAGCTAGTAACATTCTAAACGTTAAAAGAAACTATCTGGAACTACAGTGGATTTTGTATAGTAGTAATGATATACCTCTTTCTTCATTTTGAAAGTTAAAGGGTGCAAACCACCACGTAATGTATGGCTGTGTGTCCATGCCTGTATAAGCACATATATACTAGCATTGTAATGTGTTGCAATGTATGTGTCTCACATTCTTTCATTTTGAAAGTGAAAGGGTGCAAACCACCATGTAATATATGGATGTGTGTCAATGCATGTATATGCACATATATCCTAGGGTATGTAATGAGTTGCAATATATGTGTCTCACGACATCCAGCTAAAATAAGTTGCTGTGGCTATTATTTCTGTGCTTACTCATTCGGTTTATCAGACATTGAAGGTCACAGTCAATAAAGGGGCTGTAGTTGGTGGCCAAATCAGTGTGTTTGCAAGGGCAGGGTTAAAGAGTTTTACTATATGTCTGCTTGCAATAAATCCAGTGTAAAATGCTCATAAAACAGTAATGACATTTTATTAGAAAATAACAATAACCATTTTTGTCTTAGGGACGTATAAGTCAAGACTTCATCAGACTGTTGAATCAAATTATGAACATTCCTATTTTAGATACAGTCACTAATCACATGATTAACATCAATATAAACCTCTCTCATACATATTAATTACATGTTATACATATTATTTTTTAAACTCTTCTGTTTGAGCATACATCCAAAAATGTTATGCATCTTTAAGACCAGGATCTTCCACTACATTGTCTTGTTTTCCAGTCCACTAGGCACATTGTTCAACAGCATTTCACTTACCTAATCACCTCAGGGATCAGGAATGGCCCTCAGATAAAAAGAGTAGTCATTAACAGAGAACATGTGAGTTATTTTCTGGAAATATTATGAATATATACCATATGTTAACAATAATATTAATAAATTGAACTAGAAGGTGTGTTATATGTTACTGCTTGGTATCAAAAACATGCACATTGTTGGAAATGTTTGCACTGATAGTTGTTTCTAACTTGAAATGCTTTGTGAATATTTACATGTATTTGTCTACTATATATGTATACACATTGTGCTTATGCGAATATTTCAAAAAAAGGAGTGATATCTACAAAATGCTTAGCTGTAAATTGAAGTTCATATCTGGACAAATAAAAGTTATGATATATGGTCTATCTACTATGATTAGAGAGATATTAATAGTTGTTTGCATACATATAATAAAAATATGTATACTTGTTCAATATAAAATCACCATTATATCTGGCTGACACATTAATATCACCATTGTAAAGAAAAGAGTGAGCTAAAAAAGTTTTGTTCATAAATTTGTAAGCTATTGATACAAATGTTGAAGCTTGAGGGTCATTAAAACGTCTCTTACTTTGTGAATGTAGGATTAAAAATGCAATTTCCCATCCGAAAATAAAAATCTGTGGTATCCTTTGAAGTCTCAGACAACAGAGTTTGCAACCTTTACTGGGTCAAAAATTAACCAAGAAGAAACTTCACAGTGTGGAGGGTGTACGTGCAGTTCACCCCTTGAATTGTTTTATGCACATAGTTCACTAATAAAAATTGAACCAGAAAATATGTGCTACAAAATAATAAAATAGAAAATAGTAGGTAGTCCACAGCTGAGTTAAAAACAGAATATCCTTTACTGAAACACACAAACAAGTGATCCTAGTTGAGTAGGATAGTAAGTCAAAATATACATTTCATATTAGTATTAAACAATTGATTTCATGAAGGATTTAAATATAAGGAATTATGCAGTGGAATCTTTCAATTTCTATGGAAAAGGGTGAGAGAAAAGATATAAGAAATTGGAGGCCTATTGTTTTGAATAATACTGATTATAAAATCTTTATCAAAATACTATAGAAAAGTATAGAAACAAAACTTAAAATATTCTATTAGATTCAACATATAATGTTAAAGGGAAAGGATGTCATGAATTATTGCTGATTTTTAGAGAAGTTGTAGATGACATACTAAATAGACAAGAAAACATTTTAATTATGATGGGAGATCTAAGCAAAGCTTTTGACACTATTCAGAATAATATGCTATCGGATATATTCAAACCTTATAATTTAAGTACAAAAATAAGAAATATGTGTGTCACAGTATACACACTAAACAAAATTAAAGTTCTGATTAACGGAGCTTTTTTAAACTTTTTTTTTTCAAGAAAATGTTTATCTGCTTAACTCTGTTGTATTAGGAAATATTCCATATATAGCTATTGTGTTTAGTATGCTGTTGTCAATTGAAAAAGATATTATCAATACTATATTCTCCTTTATATGGGAATCTAGTCTTAATCATGTAAAGAGAGGTGTGATATATGTAGCAAATGAGGGTGGTGGTTTAGGACTTATAAATCCAGTGTTATTTGCAGTTTCATTACATCTATATAAAATACTTTAACAGTTAAAGGAAAAAGATAATTAAATAAATCTATTACTGGAAAATAAATATAAAAATATGGGATATAAAGAAAAGTTATAAAAGAGAGAAATGGTGTATGAATGAAGAAATTACAGCATATCAAGAGAAAACTGTAATGTGGAAAAAAGTGTAGAAGATTTAGAAGATGAAAGAATAAAGTGATATAAAAAAGTAATGGTAAAATATTTTATGTATACCAATGAAAAGAATTGGAGGAAGTAAAATCAGAGCTATAAAAGCACAAATGCAAGATAGATTTAAAAAGGGTGTAGAATACCCTGATTTATTTATGGTGACTGGAAATAAGGAAATTACCAGTCAAAGCAAAATGCCATGTAAAAAAGTGAAAGAATATGTAATTATTGTCATAAAGAAGAAACTGCTGAAAATGTATTTTTGCAATATAAAAGAATCGTACATTATGGCTTAAGTTAGATAAGAATCATTATTTAGATGAAATTGAGGGATACAAAAATATTAATAGAGATATGATTGAATATTGTTTTTGTAAAGATAACCCCCCCAGATTTAATAAACTTCATGTAGGAATAGTGGAAGCCCTACACAGAGTGTACTGTGGCTGTGTCTGCAACCCCCCCCAGCAGCATGCTTTGCATATTAATGAAGGCACACTACTGAAGGAGAGCCATGTATATAGTTACTGAATCAGTGTAGGGGTGTGTTACAGTGCTCAGAGATGTGTAACACACTCCCTGCACTGTCAAAGTGCCGAACGGCATTGAAATAGAAAAGTTAATTGTGTTTACTTGGCCAGTTTTTTTTTTTATTTGTAGGGGGTGTGTTACAGTGTCCGTAATACACCCCCTGTGCTGTCAAAGTGCTGGATGGCACTGAAATGTAAATATTAAAATGTCATTTACCCCTTTTTTCCCCTTCTGTTTGCATGGTACAGTGTAGCGCTTAGCAATGAGCATGTGCCAGACAACTAAAAATAAAAAACATATGCTTTTTATTTTAATAGAAAAGGTCAAGTTTAAGCATAGCTGAGTTTGTGTGGCATGGCATGTTGCTCAGCAGTGCTTAAAAGTAACTGAAATCTATATACAAATGTATAGTTGAAATCTTCACATCTGCATTAGCTGAATGGTTAGAGTCACAGCCTTGTGTGATGAAGGTGCACAGTTCAAATACCCAGACAGACTATTCAGCTTTTACATCTGATAGCATTAATATATACATTTTTTTCTATTGATGTAGTTATTGATATTTGTTAACCAGGTTAGTCCAGCTGGTCCAGAAGCTCATTTTCAGTGGAGATATGAGGAGAAAAGCTCCAGTTACACACGTGTCCAATACATTACAGTAAAACCCCAAGATAATGTAATTAAAATGCATAGGGCTAAGTCATGTAAAGTAAAATACATACACAATAATAAAGTATCATTAATGAGCAATTAATGTCAATGTATTTTCTATTTATTATTTAAAAATCTGGCTTGCTTAGCAATGTCAATTTAAGCAGTCCTCAGGTCAGCTAAGCAGGTTTGTGCACCGCTAAGCATTGCTAAGCATTTGCCAGTTTAAGCACTGCTCAACTAAGCTTAGCGGCTTTGTGCGGTGTGAAGCTTTGCTTAGCACTTTTAAAAATGGTCTAATGGCAGCAAAGGGTGGGAAAACAGCCTTATTTAAGCTGAACAGGCAGGATACAGCCAGAAACTGTTGGGGTTTAATCACCGGAGGAACTATAGCTGGAGTTGGAGAAGGTGCACACTTCTGGGTATAGCGCTGGGGCATTTTGGAGTCCATGTTATGGTTGAGCTGCTTGTCAAAGACCATGGTGACCGTCTGATGCAGGGCCGGTAACAGGGCTCTAAATACAAATCAGAGGCCTGGGACCATCTGGAATGTGACCTCACCCCTGCAACTTGAATGCCCAACACTGGTGAGCAGGTGCATCATCATTATTCAATGCCCCAGAAGTTTGTAAGTATAGGAACCATCGACTTACCAAATTCTAGTATGAATATCTGATAGACAGGTATACATAATGGTGTGTTTTCCCCCCACAGCTGCAGAGGAGAGGGCTCGCAACCTGGAGGCCTATGCAGGGTGTGTTTCTCCCATGATTGTCTTGTGTTAACCTTTGCATTTCAGCTATATGCATCCCTGAATGTAGGTACACTGATGCAGGCAAGTATGAAAGTGTAATAGCTGTATATTGCAAATGTACCATGTGCAAATGTATATGGGTCTGGTAGGCAACACAGCACCCCAATATGGTCTGTACAGATCATACACATTCCTATCCACTGGGGGTTAATTGTGTTTACCTGCATTCTAAGTATTAATACACAGTTCACCTACTATCTCTGTCATGCATGAATCTCATGCATGCACGTTCAGTTGTCACTGCAGTCTTTGACACTCTCTCTATATTACCAGGTTACACTTTGTCACCAGGTGAGCTTTAGGTACATAGGTCAATCAACACACAGAAGTGGCTCAGTAGCTCAGTCTGATAAGCAATATATATGTTGTTCATTTTGCCACACACAGACCGGGGTATGAATCCACCAACAGGTGCCAAGATATATTTATGGTAACAGACAAGTAGTACTATGTATAGAAACAGTTATGTATTGTTAACATATATTCTCCCCACAGGATGTACATGTAAATAAATGTTTGTAGTAGCTGTATGAAGGGTATACTAATGTCCATGTCCAGATGTAGTAGTGCGTAAACAGCATTTCTTAGCAAGGTGATAAGACTCCTTTAAATAAAATGACATGAAGTACAGTACTACTCCAAGTTAATAAGACAAATTAATGATCTATTGTTGGTATGTCTGTATGCCTGCTGTGCCTGGGAATGTCTGCTGATAGTCTAACCCCATGTCTGCCAATGAAGGCAGGATAAATGCAAACTCTGTGTACTGTGCACGATACATTTCTCTAAGGTGTCATGCTGTCATGGATAGTGATAATTGCTGCCAAAAACCTTGGACATAGATATAAATCCAGTTGAAGTATGCCAGTATCACACTCGCACAACATCAGTGCAGAGTAGTCATATATGTTCCCCTGACATGTAATAGTCCCCTGTAGTTATGTACTTGTAGGTGTTACAACTTGGCCTATACCATCGCATCTGGATAGCTTGAGAGGTATATACATGCTACAGAAGCTATAGGCACTTGTAGACATAAAGTAAGGGCAGACCTGTAGAGTATCGAGCAGTAGTGTTGTGAAAAATATAGCCTATACAGTTGGTAATAGAATGTTTTTCTCTCCCCCTACTCCTTATCTGCATTGCAAATTATTATTCTTATACTACGGGTATGGTTCCATTTTCACATATGTTGTTCTCAAAACTTAATGTTTGTCCTTGTGTTGTATTATTGGATATATATTTCAATGGTTGGATAATAACATACCTTGTTGAAATACCAATGTTGTTGGCCTTTTGCCATAACTGTTACTGGCATGCTGTTACATTAATGACTGTTGTTCCATTTATGCCTGTGTTCTGTATGCTATTCAATTCTATTGTTCTGGGTTAATTGGAACACCCGTGCATGCTGTTATAGCTAATATTGAAATGTTCTGTTCATGACAAACCAATACACTTCGACAAACCTCAACACTATAGCATGATTGGGTAGGCTGGTTCTGGTGGATCTGCCTATCCCACCACATCTGGCCATGGCACCGGCACCCAGCACATCTGGGACCCAACCTGGAGCTGCCTTCTCTGTTGGTCCTGGGTGGAACCACCTCAGGGGATGGGGCCTGTCCCCCTCTGGGGGCGGGCATGGAGAGGATTTTGTCACCCAAAATCAGTTCCTAGGGATGGTGTGCAGGGCTATCCAGCATGATTTGATGACTGACTGCAGCAGTTCGTGGGAAGACTGGTGCACCTGGAGGGGCAGGCCAACCCCGGCCCCCAGAACAGTCACCTTTGGTTCATAGGTTTATTGGTTCATAGGTTGGTACTAGGCTATCGGCCCTAGGGCCTATGCAAGCCTAGCCATAACAATTCCCTGGATATTTCTTCCCACAATATTTACTTCTCTGGGCCCCTGTCTAGCAGGGTGATTGACATGATCCCCGTGGTGAATTTCCTATCTCCCATCCAATCATCAAGGTTCCTTTTGAAGAGGGCCAATGAGGTGCTCTGCTTGATATGTATGGGCAGTCTATTCCAGAGTATGGGGAGTCTCTGGGTCAGGAACCTATCCCTCTAGCATGTTTTGTTCATTGTGATGACAAGGTTTAGATCCCTGGAGCATGTGACTCTGAGGGATTGGGATTTCTTTAAGTGGAGCATGTCCAACAGCTCAGGGATTGACATGGCCTTGTATGTTAAGCAGAGATTGCCTCTGAGTAGACCATATGCCACAGAGTATAGCTGGAGTTTTTTTAGATGGTCAGTATATGGCATCTGCTTTAGGCCTGTGATTCTTTTAGTGAGGTATTTCTGTGGCCTTTCCAGCTGTTGCAGATGTCTTGTGAGGTATATACCAAACGGGGCATTATACTCTATAATGGGTCTAATGAGGGATGAGTACAGTGGGACAATGACCTCATTTTTTCTGGATGAAAAGCCCTTAGTGATGAGGTGTGCCACATAGAAGAATTTTCTGACTGTTGTGGCAATGTGGTTATTGAAAGTGAGACCACTGTCCACCTGTGTCCCTAAGTCTCTCATCACACTTTTGATGTTTAGTGTCCTGCCACCTATGTGGTAATTCAAGGGTATATGTTTTTTTCCAAAGGGGATAACTATACATTTCTTGACATTAAGCTTGAGACCATGGCTCTGGCACCAGGCATCTGTTTCTGTAAGGCCCTTTTGTAGAATATCCACATCATTTGGAGATTCAATAATGGCTCCCAGTTTGCAGTCATCTGCAAACTTTGTTAGCCAGAGTCCCTTAGTGTTGGCCTGTACTTCAGAGAAGTAGATGCCAAACTAGAGTGGTCCAAGGACTGAACCCTGAGGTACTCCACTTGTCACTTGTCTGGAGCTGGATTTGAAGTCGGCTACTTTTACAGTCTGGGTTCTGTCAGTAAGCCAGTTAGCAACCCATTGAGTGACGTAGGGATTTATGCCCAGCTTAGCAAGTTTATCTATAATTCCAGAGTGGGGGATGGTGTCAAAGGCCTTGGCGAGGTCCAGATACGCTGTGTGGACTGCCTTACCCTTGTCCACAACTCTGGAGACTGATTCGAAGAAGTCAATCAGATTCAGGAGACAAGATTGGCCCTTCACAAACCCAAACTTGGTGGAGTCCAGTGTTTGACGGTTGCCAATGTCTTTGTTTATAAGTTCCATGATAATAGGTAGGTAGGTACTAGGCTATTGGCTGAAGGGCCTACGCAAGCCCAGCCAACAAGGTTCCCTGGCTTACACCACCCAAGAAAGTTATTTTCCTGTGCCACTGACGAGCAGAGACACAGAAGTGATCCCCGGGGTGTACTTCCCATCTCCCATCCACTCATTAAGATTTTTCTTGAAGAGTGCTAATGAAAAACTTTGCTTGACATCTGGTCCATGCCCTTGAAAATCAGGCTTGTCAGACTGATGGGACAGTAGTTCCCGTGATCCAAGGTGGATCCTCCCTTGTGGAGTGGGATAACTGTAGCCATGCGCCATTCAGTGGGCACAAAGCCTGAGGTGAGGCTATGATTAAATATGACACTTAGGTGAGGTGCCAGTTCATTTTGTAGTTCATGTAGTACACAGCCTGGGATGTCATCTGGTCCCATGGATGCTGTATTCTTAGCTTTGGAGAGTGCGGTTTCTACCTGTGTGACCGTGATTATCGGAATTTGGCAATCTTTTGGTATTGAGATGGACCCTTTAGGGGCTGAGAGGGGGGTGAAGTTGGCACTAAATCGATCTGCCAGGTTATTGGCAATATCCTTGGGATCAGTATATTTAATGCCATTCTGTTGTAACTCAGAGCAGATCTGAGCATTGCCATTTAGATTCTTGACATAATTGTAGAATGCCTTGTGGTTGTCTTTGGAATCTTTGGCAATTTTATTTTCATAAATAGCTTTTGAGGATTTTATGAGAGATCTCAGCTTCTTACTGAGGCTGGTGAGGGAGTTTTTTTGCATCCTGGGATTGTCCTCATTTTTCCAACAGTTTCTTCCTTCTGTTGCATAGTTTGTTTATAGCAGGGGACCACCAGATTGGCTTCCTTTTTTTGGAGAAGAGCATCTTGGTTCTATTTGGGATGGCACGATTCATGCATGAGTGGATGTGCTTGTACAGTGCCTTAGTGTAGGATTCTGCAGTCGAACTTCCAGATCCTGTCTGCATGGGTGTTGTGACGTTTGTCACTTCTGACTTCAGTAGCTTGAAGTTGGCTTTGGAGAAGCTTTTTAAGGAGGTTTCCTTACTGGGGGGTGGGGGTGGGATGTGGATGTCAAGGGTGATTTGCTTATGGTCAGACCTGACCAATGAGGGGGCAACCACTGGTGTGGATCATCTATCTCCCATGTTGGTAATGACCAGGTCTAGGATATTGGAGCCCCTGGTGGGAAAATGGATTAGTTGATCCAGGGCGTAGGAATTTATGAATTCCAAGAACCATTGGGAAAAGGAGTTGGTACCTGAATAGTTTTCCTAATTAATGGTAGGGTAGTTGAAATCACTCAGTATTAGGGTGTTTGGTTGTATCTTAATATTTTCCAGTATGTTTAGAAAGGTGTAGTGAGAATCTTGGGGCATGGTTGGGGATCTGTAGCAAGCTACAATTTGGATTGCAGTCTTACCTAGTGTTAGTTGCACCTGGAGAATTTCAGATGCATTGTGTTGGGCAACTAGCCTGGAGCTGTGAATATCCTTAGTGAATATGGATACTCCTCCACCTTTAGTGTTTCGGTCCTGGTTTTGTGGCCGAAAAGTGTGGTAAGAATTGTAGCCTGGTATTGCAGGGGTGCTCTCTGGAGCCTTGAACCAGGTCTCAGTTACTGCACTGCGAAGGATCAGTGGTGACTGCCCATGGGTGGGGATCTCAGTCCCACTGTTGCCATCTGAGGGCACTTCATCCTCCGATTCCCAAACACCCTCCCAATCCAAGGTGTTTACCCCTCATGTGTCATACACTGCCCCTGTCCACTGTCTTGTCTGTCTGCAAATGCAACCTATCCTACCCAACTTGCCTCCCCAAATGTACCTACAACCCTTTCCCTACATTCCACTCCCTCCTTAAAAAAGGGCATCTGTCCCACAAAAAATAAATTGCCCCATACATAGCTCTCCATGTTGCCCCCCAGGTACACTGACATCAATCAATCATGCCAGCAATTAATCAACAAAGTTATGTCACCCACACCACTCCCTGTGGGATGTTAGGCTACAAATTCCAAATTTCCACAACATGCACAGCTGTTGCTGCAGAAGAAATGGAGAGCTGTGGTCCTTTCCTACACCCATCCTGCACATCCCTATCTGCCTTTCATATTGTTTTTTTTCCATGTTTACCCCCATTTCACCAGTTTCCTATCACCACCTTTTTTTTTCTTTTTTTGGAAATAGTGCAGGTTTACGTGGGACTAAGTGATGCTTAGAATCGCAGCGTGTTGCACAAACCCAAGCAAACCAGCACAAAACTGCTTAAAACTACTTTAATCACCTTATCTGATTCTGACACTGTTATGCACATCAATAATCACCTTATCGAATTCTGACACTGTTATGCACATGTTGATGGATGTACCTGAGGCTGACAATATCAGGTAGAGCTGATAACTGCACAGACTGTTGCAAAATGTCCACACTTGTATCACCTACTTATGGCTTGGTTATCATAAAACCTATTCTGTGTGCTGAAGTACTGGCAAGTCAGTGCAGATTGAGGTTACAAAATCAGGACAGACAGGTCAGTGTCACATGTCATACCCATCTGAATACACATATTCATGCCAATCCTCTGTATGCATGCATATATGTCTTGCAACTAAACCTGAGATAATAATGACTCAGTAGCTCCATCTGTGACATACCTAGCATGTGTGACATCTGGACACCCACAGTTCTGGCCCACAGTCCAGTCTGTTGCACAATTATATGCTTGTCAATACAACATAGAAATAACAGAGACCTGCAATGTCCAGCAGAACTGGTTGCTGCTACTGCAGTCACTGCCACCCACAGTAGTATGTCAAAGGCCTGTAGGGTAGGACATGTGTCACACATGTAAATATGTGTCCTAAATACCACCTACCACTCTCTGGATGGCACTATTACATAACATATGTACTAGAGGTGTATTACTCACCTGGACTGTTATGGTTACCCTCACGCTGGCTATGCTTTCACAACAGAGCTGACACTTCTTCCTCACTCACATATACAGCTTGCTGTTCCCCATTGTAGTCACAGTCCCCAGTATGACTCCTGGTCAGAATGCAGCAGCCTGCAACACATGCAGCAGTATGTTCAGCTACCTGATACACACCTAACATACCTCCCAAACACCTAGAAGAGGCCAGCCACACAACACCCATACATAAAGGGTTAGGGGACTGGTCAGGTGACAGGAACATGTGTCACAGTCTCCTTCTACAAACATACACAGCTGATAGACCAGCATTAACTGCAGCAGCATGCGCAGATACAAATGATGTATGGCACTCACACCTGCTTGTCTCCTTACTGACCCCAATACACATTTTTAAACAGAAAACTGCCACAGAATCTGAAAGTCTGTTAACAATGGTCAAACATAGCATGCAAAACTGTGGACGTACCACATCAATCCAAACAGTGGACAGTATTTTTACCTAACCTTTGTGATGCTGTCACTCTCACACACTGATAATGTCCTCCTCACATGCCACAAAAAGAGCCAATGCCTACATGAAGGCCTTAATTATAGCACTGTGTTGCCATGCCATTGGCTAATGAAAATGCAACCCAGTTGTTCTGGATGTTGTTAGCAAGTGTGAGTCACAGATTGATGCACAGACAGTCACTTGTTCATGAGTATTAACTAGAAAAGGCAAGCTGCTGCATATGGTAAACAGGTCTGTGAATTTCTTCATTAAGACAGATTGCACTTTCCTAGGAAAACTAACACTGGGTTTCTGCTCAAAAAGGAGTACAGCACTATGCCAAGTGTGTCATATAATTCCCCATGTAACAGAATGCAGATGGGGGATGCAGTCAGGGAAAATAGGAATTCCAACAGTAAGTCTCAACAACATATCTTGGAATGACATGTTGCTGTTAGTCAGCTGCCAAGCACCTACATTCTTCCCTTTTGGCTCTGTCTGCAGTGACATAGATCACAGCTGTGGGCATACCTCTCAACCTCTTAGAGCAAAACATTTGGACAAAGCCTAAAATGATGGGGAACAAATAGGGACAGATTTTAAATATTGCTCTTACAAACTTAGAAAGTTGATAGAATAATAGGTTTTACATTAGCATGAATTTTCTGAAGGGTGTGGAGTCTTAAACTCAAATATTTGTCATTATTTAATGACTTAAATCCTCAGCTATTTGTCAGAAAGTTCAGATTTTAGGAGGAACACACCAAAAGTAGGAGGCAAATATCTGGACATTCTGTGAAAATCTGTACATTTGAGAGATATTGCTCTGGCACCTGAGTTCCCCCAGCAATGGTCAGCTCCTGTACAAATGCTACTGGAGTGTCTGTTGTACAATAGTGACAGTAACTACTGGGGAAACAGCTGGCATATCACATCATGCACTGTCAGTGAGCCCCTCTCAGTCTATGAATGTCATACAGATAGAGTTCAACCATGGTCCAGGTGTCCCTGACTGTTCCTGACATACTCTGGCTAGGTCACTGTGTACTCCACACCTGTATCTCATTGTCTGACAGCTATGGCTAGCATACCTGAGACCCCCTGTAGCAAGACAGCAGGTTATAGGCAGCAGTAGTGGGGGAACACAGTGTCTGCCTCAGCAGCACTATGTACATATTGAGCATACAATGTAATGGAATGAATACAGTACCAAATATTACTGTGTTCTGAAGGGTCTGCTATGTCACTGACACATTCCTCACAGTCTGGGTACAACCATTACATATTGTCCAACTGGTTTCCAGGCATCCACATTTGTCTAGCAGGGAGTCCACATATATCAGGCACATGTCTACATTCTGCAAACATCTGTATACTGCAGATGTTGGACACCTACCAGGAGAAAACCATACACCACATGTGCACTGCTCTCAGGTATGGAATGTCCACATACACTTGCAGTATCACCCACGTATTTGTCGGATGGTGGCTGCATGACATGGTGCTGTAATGTTGCCCATAGGGGACACACCACAGTAGATGGCAGTGATGGGTGTGGACACTTAACAACAGTCTGTCCCAGCACACAGGCCATAATTGGTATACCTAGGATCATATGAGGTCACCAGGCAATAGGCTCCGAGCCCCCATATACCTAGCCCAGATGTTAGCCCATGTGTATGCAAGGCAGCACCTGATGCCACAGTCCAACAGGGACACAGGTAGTATCCCAAGGATGTATGTGCTTCTAACCATCCAGTTAACCAGGTTCCACTTGCAAAGGTGTAAATGGCTACCTTGCCTAATGTGGAAAGGGTGTCACAGCAGGTTGAGTGGGTGGGACACAGATCTGAGCTGCCAACAAGCTCAGCTGATGTCACACACCAGGTTGAGAGCTTGTGTGTGGGTTAATAGAGTGGAGCTTCAGTTGCATTTATGCAGCAGTCCCAACAAAGTGGAGTCTGTGATTGCCTTGTATGCCAGGCAGAGATCACCTCTGAGGAGTATGTTTGAAACTGGGTAGAGGGATGGGCTTATAGCCTATATGTATATGGTAGATGTTTGAGGCCCTGGTATTAAATACTGAAGTTAGACAATAATGTCAGATATTTTATTTTCAGACTTCATACCCTTCTGAAAATTCATGCTAATGCACAACCTGTTATGTTATCAACTTTCTATGTTTGTAAGAGCAATATTTCAAATTTCTCCCTATCATTTGGCCTTTGTCCCACTTTTCTGTATGACTTTATCCAGATTATTTGCTCTAAGGGGTTGAGAGGTATGATGGTGTGCACAACACAGCCACACTGCTGTAAGGGGATATGCTTTCACACACACATAAACTCAGAAAGTTCCTTGTTTTGGGAATAGAACCCCCACCTATCTAGGTATATACACTATAGTACTACATACATATTGCATGTGGCATGGAGTTTATGTGTCTGGAGAGTATCTAACAGTGCATCTAATGTGAATGACAGCAGTAGGCCCTGTAAAGTGATCCAATAGGGGGGTTGACAAGGTGGAACAGGCCCTGAAAATGGTATGACCATCACAAGCACAAGATAGCCACACTGCTACAAGGGATATGCCTCGTACACATGCACAGAGTTGCCAGTTGTTAGAATAGAATCCCTACCTATCTAGCTGTATTAACTATAGTGCTGATACTTATCACATGTACCACAGAGCTGATGCACAAGGAGAATGTCTAATGGTGCATCTAAGGTGAATGACAGCAGCAGGCACTGTAAAGTGATCTAATAGGGGGGTAAACAGGGTGACACAGGCCTCCAAAATGGTATAACCATCATAAGCACAAGACAGCTACACTGCTACAGGGGATATGCCTCACTCACATTTTCAGTTGTAACATTAAAACTCCTACCAATCTAGTTATATCTACTATAGTGCTATTTACATATCTCATGCGCCACAGAGCTTATGCAGCTGCAGAGTGTCTAACGGTGCAGCTAAGATGAATGACAGCAACAGGCCTTGCAAAGTGATCCAATGGGGGGTTAACAGGCCCTCAAAATGGTTTAACCATTTCCCACACAAAGCAGCCACACTGTTACAGGGAGTATGCCACACACACACACACACACACACACACACACACACACACACACACACACACACACACACACACACACACACACACACAGAGTTTCCAGTTGTGAGATTAGAACCCCTACCTATCTAGTTGTATCTGTTACAGGGCTACGTACTTATTGCACATGCCACAGAGATTACATGCCTGGTGAATGTGTAATGGTGCATGTAAGGTTACTGACAGCAGCAGGCTTTATAAAGTAATCTAATGTGGGGGTTAACAGGGAGGAACAGGCTTTAAAATGTATTGCATTGCACACACATAGTCAAGACATGCACACCACTGCAGTGGGATATAGTTCTGCATATGCACTGACTTGCCATTGTTGGGATTAGAACCCCCTACCTATCGAGCTGTTTACACTATATTACTATGTAATTAAAACATACGCCACAGACCTTATGTGTTTGGACAGTGTCTAATGGTGCATCTAAGGTTGATGACATTAGCAGGCCCTGTAAAGTAGGACAATGGGGGGGTTCACAGGTAGCCACAGGCTTTAAAATGTATTGGCATTGCATGTACATAGGCAGGAACTACACACAGCTGCAAGGGGATATATTTACACACACATGCATTCACTGAGTTGCCATTGATGGGATTTGAACCACTATCTATCTAGCTGTTTACACTATCATGCTATGTAGTTATCACATGCGCCACAGAGCTTATGCATTTGGATAGTGTCTGCCACTGCTGTTGGGGTGGATGGCATTATTAGCTGCTGACAGGGAGGCAACTGTTGTGGAGGACAGCAGTTACAGGGCCATAAAATGAGTGACCATTGCACAGACATAGGCATGTTGGGAGTGTGTATTCTGCTGTATGTGGAATATATACACAGACACACAGAAGGCAGCCGATGGGAGACTAGAACTCCTACCTATCTATTATTACACACTACTGCTCATCATATTATTAGCATGCACCACTGGTTAAAAGTGGTGCATGAGTGGCTGCAGCACTACATCACACTATGCCTTACTGGGTCTCTCTCTCTCTCTCTCTCTGTCTCTCACCCCCTCTGTCTGCCTCAGTATATATGATATATATGTGTATGCTGTCTCATGAACTTTGGAATTATTTAACCTCAGTGAACAAGGAATGAATGGCCTGGATTAGTTAAGTTTCAGGATGGAATGGATGCAAATAGATTAATGAGAAATCATGGAGTTTTGCTCCCAAATCTGAAACCCATGTCTGCCTCACCACACTTTAATACTAATAAAATGTGCATTGTCATTAAATGTCAGTGTAAACTTCCAAAGTAATACTGTTGTCATACATGTCGATGGACCTTTACGGTATGGGCTAAACTCTACATATTTGCTGGCGGTATTACTGCAGGCACTGTATGCTAGAAAGTCCATATGTTTACTGTAACATTTTTGACATACAGGTTCATAGGTTCATAGGTTTATACTAGGCTATCTGCCCTAAGGCATTTATAAGCCTAGCCCAAAGTTTTGTGGCTTACGCCACCCCTTATGTTAAAAAATACTGTGCCCATTAGTTTGTTGTGCCTCTGTCCAGCAGTGACACAGATATGATTCCTGAGGTAAACCTACGATCTCCCATCCACCGGTCAAGATTTCTCTTGAACAGAGCCAGCGAGGTGCTCTGCCTCACATGGACTGGGATTTTATTCCACAGCATAGGGAGTCTCTGGGTGACAAATCTATCCCTCCTGCATGTCCTATTTATATCCGTGCTAAGGTTTAAGATGCTTGCTCCAGTGGATCTGGTAGATTTGGATTTTTTGAGATGGAGCATGTCCATTAATTCTGGGTTGGAGATGGCCTTGTATGTCAGGCACAAGTCACCTCTGAGCAGGCGGTATGCAACTGAATAGAGCTGGAGTTTCTTCAGTCTGGCAGCATATGACAGATTTTGGAGTCCCTTTATCCTTTTGGTGAGGAACTTTTGGGGTCTCTCCAATTGCTGCAGGTGTCGGGTGAGATACATCCCGAATGGGGCATTGTACTCGATCATTGGTCTGATAAGTGAAGAGTACAGGGGAATAATGACCTCACTTGATCTGGATGTGAATCCCTTCATGATCAGGTGGGCAATGTAGAAGGTCTTTCTAACCACTTTAGCAATGTGAGTGTCAAAAGAAAGGCCATTGTCAACCTGGGTCCCCAGGTCCCTGATAACCTCTTCTGTGCTTAATGGATTGCCACCTATATGATAGCTTGGGGTTACCTTGTTTTTCCCGAAGGGTATGACTATACATTTTCTGGCATTTAACTTCAGGCCATGACTCTGGCACCAGTTATCAGTTTCCGTGAGACCCCTCTGAAGGATATCTGTGTCCGATGTACTTTCCACTATGGTGCCCAGTTTGCAGTCATCTGCAAACTTTGTCAGCCATAG
Source organism: Protopterus annectens (assembly GCF_019279795.1). Taxonomy (NCBI): domain Eukaryota; kingdom Metazoa; phylum Chordata; order Ceratodontiformes; family Protopteridae; genus Protopterus; species Protopterus annectens. Next base: position 1,363,540,961 of record NC_056726.1, read on the forward strand.
TCCTCCTATATTTGCCTGTACTTCTGAGAAGTAGATGCTGAACAACAGGGGGCCAAGGACTGAGCCCTGTGGGACCCCACTTGTGACCGGCTTGGAGTCTGACATGGTGCCAGCAACTCTAACCCTGTGGGTTCTGTCCTTTAGTCAGTTTGCAACCCATCTTGTGACATATGGGTTTACATTTAAGCTGGTAAGTTTCTCTATAATACCCGAGTGGGGTATTGTGTCGAAAGCTTTGCAAGGTCAAGGTAGGCTGTATGGACTGCCTTTCCTCATCAATGGCCTTGGTGACTGTTTCGAAGAAGTCGACCAAGTTCAAAAGGCATGATCTGCCCTTGACAAAGCCAAACTGGGTCGGGTCCAATGTCTGCAAGTCCCCTATTTCTTTGTTTATGAGTTCCATTATGATCCTCTCCATAGCTTTGCAGACCAGGCTTGTTAATCTTATGGGGCGGTAATTTCCAGGGTCCGTAGAGGTACCGCCTTTGTGGAGTGGGACCACAGTTGCCGTACGCCACTCCTTGGGCACGTATCCTGTGGTAAGGCGAAGATTAAACAGCTGCCTTATATGCGGGTTTAGTTCCTCGTTGAGTTCATGTAGCACACAGCCGGGGACACCATCCGGTCCCATTGATGCTGTGTTTTTAGCTTTAGAGAGAGCAGCTTTCACCTGCGCATTAGAGATGTCTGGGAGGCTACACTCCGCTGGGATAGTTATCTCTCCTTTTGGGGAGGGGGGTGAAGTTTGCACTGAACCTGTCTGCCAGTATGTTGGCAATGTCTGTGGGTTCAGTGATTTTTGTATCATTTTGGACTAATTCTGCGCATATCTGGGAGTTTCCACCCTGGTTTCTAACATAGCTGAAGAAGGCCTTATGATTGTCTTTTGAATCTATTGCAATTTTTCTCTCAAATTTGGCCTTGGATGATTTTATGAGTGCTCGTATTTTTTTACTAATAATGATCAAGGGTGTCTTCTCTTTTATGGATTTTGCTCTATCATGTAACGGCTTTCTCCTCTTATTGTAAAGTTTGTTTATGGCTGGGGTCCACCAGACTGGATGTTTGCCCTTGGTGGAAAGAGTCTTGGTTTTATTAGGGATTGCCTGATCCATGCAGTTCTGGAGGTGTTCGTAGAAGGCATTTGTAAGGGCTTCCGCAGCTTGGGTTGTGGATTCCACTGGCTCGGGGGCCTTGAGGGATACCACACCAGTCTTGAGTAGTGTGAAGTTTGCTTTAGAGAAGTTCTTCACTGTGGTCTTTTTTGTTTGGGGTGGGGGCGGGATGTGGATTTCCAGTGAGATAAGTTTGTGATCTGATCTCACCATTGAGGGATATACTTCCAGTGTGGAGCATTTTGTCCCCATGTTTGTGATGATGAGATCTAGTATATTTTCTCCTCTTGTGGGAACGGTGACTAGTTATTCCATGGCATTTGAATTTATGAACTCCAGGAACCTTTGGGCTAGAAAGTTGGGGCTTGAGTAATGTTCCCAGTCTATATTCAGGTAGTTGAAGTCACCCAATATAATGGTGTTTGGAGATACATTTATACCCTCCAGTGTCTTCAGGAAGGCTGTGTGGGGTTCCTGAGTTTGAGAGGGTGGCCTGTAGCATGCTACAAATTGTAGAGCAGTTTTGCCTATGGTTAATTGCACCTGGATGGTTTCCGATGCTTCGTGCGTTGCCACCAACCTGGAGGTGTAGGTATCCTTGATGAATATGGATACACCCCCTCCTTTTGTGGTGTGGTCCGGGTTTTGGGGCCGGAATGCATGATATGAGCTAAAACCTGATAGTGCCGGGCTGCTCTCAGGAGCCTTGAACCAGGTTTCAGTCACAGCACAGACATCAATGTTCTCCATACTGAGAAGGGCCTCGAGAGTGTGCATTTTGAGATTTAGACTTCTGGCATTGAGCAGCATTACCCTTAGTTTCTTCCCATTTTTGTTTTCTAGGGTGGTAGGTTTAGAATTTGAGCCTTGCCTAAAAAAGGCACTATGGGGGTGGCAAGAGCCTTAGCCAATATCCGGAATCCCAGGGGTGACAGGTGCAAGCCGTCCCTTGCCAAGCAGCGTGGCTTGTCAAGCATGTCATCCCAAGCAGACAGACACTGGATCCCCTTTGAATGACACCAGAAATTAAGCCAATTGTTAAAGCTGATCATCTTGTCTCTATGTTGTGGCATCATTCTTGGTGAAGGAAGGATACTGCTCAGGGTCAGGGTCATACCTGCCTGGGCTACATAATCAGAGAGCTCCTCTATGCCTCTTTTCATGTAGTCCAGGGAGGAACATCTCAGGTCGTTCACACCAGCATGGACAGGTGGAACTGTTTAGCACTCAGAGCAGTGACCTCACCCATATATGTATTTTTTTTCTTTAGACACAGTGGATGACTGAATTTTATTTTTCATGCAATGATTTGATGACAGAATGGGTGCACAGCAATACAGCATGACATTTCATGCAAAACCCTACTACTATGTACATTACTGAGTTTTATCTATCATGCATGCATTAATATGCCCACTTTCAAGCTCACTATGGAGTTAGACATGTTCATGAATTGTTGGAAGTTATGGAATGTGGCCTGGCCAACTCAAACCATGTCAGACATGGACAATGGTGTTCATTAACTTAGATTCTTTTTATGTTTCAGTCTAGCATGCCTAAAAAAAACCTGGCAATTCCAGTGTACTGCCTGGCACATCCTAGGTGTATTCCTACCATGCTATGATGTCATATCAGGTAGCAGACCTGAAACCTGCATTTGGGTTAATACTGCAGGATTGTAGAGACCCTCATCTACACTACACTACACAAGAGTTTATGGCAGTCCCACCCATGATAGGACATTGTTTAACATGTATACATACTCTACATTTGAGAATACAGAATTTAAAAATTGATTGAAACTGTGGTTCTATAAAATTTGGAAATGTATTACATTTGTAAACTATCCTGATTTCAGCAGAATGAACCTGTGACAACATGTTACCTCTTATAAAGGTACAATTATATTTTAGTGGCAGGTGGTGTGTTACTTCTGTTACAAACAATTTACAATGGCTTTATTTGTCACATGAAGCATCATGAAAGCAGTTTTACTATTTCCAATACTTTAATCAGGTTTAGATAATAGGCATGACCCACTTATGGTAATTTAGTACATTTTTCTCCTGTAGAGCTCACAATATTTTAAACACAAGTGCCAAGCAGAATACTCAGCATCCCTCTCCTCTTACGTTAAATGCAAATGTCTGAAATTGGCATTCATAATAAAATCACTTAAGAACCCCATAATAATCATAATTAATCAGTGGCTTCCTTGAAAGGATGCCACTTAATGAGGCAATTTACAGAATAGCTGTGCAGTATTATGTGAAATGGAATTTTCAGTCTGTCTTAGTCACCACCGATGAATCCTGGCATTGAGAAGTAGATGATTTTTTTTTTTAAATTTCCAAGCAACATCAGCATTTAACTCTCTTAAACTTTAGAAGTAATTGTATATTTCTCTTCTCTTTCTGAAATGTACTAACATTATCTACTGCTTAGAGCAACACAGACATTACATTCTCCAAAATGCAGGCGTTGAACATCTCTGTTCAGGCTATGAGCTGCTTCCCAAGATACATGGTTCACTCTCCATTTGCCTACTGTGAAATCTTAACCAGGCAGTACTCTACAGAAATTTGGGTACACTCCCCAGTGGCCTTTTGGACTACATGCCCTGTAAGAACATATAAACCAATAAAGCATAGCAAGGATTACTTCTAAATTGGGCACAGCCTGCCATGATAGCTTTTTTTCTGCTAAGCTCCAGTGTTTAACCCCATTCTGCTTTTCTAGCTAAATATTTTAAGGGAGGATGTGTTTCTATTTTACAAGAAAACACTGACACATATCATTAGATGAGGGTGATCTTTTCACAACTACTCAAGTAAAAGACAAGTGTAAATATTTTTGATCTTTTGAAAAAAGTAGACAAAAGTGAATAGTAAGAAATATGTCCCAGATCAAAAATTAGTTTTGTCAATGCATTACAAGCTTTGCATTCAACAGTTATTATTATTAAATATTTTTGAAAAGAGAACTATACAGCAATCACCACTGAAGAATTATTTGCGCAGCAGACCTAAACTAGCAAGTTCTATCATTAGGAAAGACAGACTCAGTACCACTTGAAATTACTCAGGTGATATTTTTCTTCATAAAGTATGAGTAGAAGGCATTCTGTACCATTAAATTAAATTATTTAGCAGGACATTCAGACAAGATACTTTGATATTTAGAAATTATGAAGCTCAGTGTCCTGTGCTCCTTTTGTTACATTCTTCTACTTGTTGTGACACACTTTTCACCAATTTCTAGCTTGTTACAAACTATACTAACAGATAATATGCACTAAGATGTATTCATTGTTTCTCACTACATTTATTGCTGATATTATTCCTAATCTATTTCAAGTTTTATAACAAAGCAGTTTACATGAAAGGTCTAAATCAGAGTATAAGTTACAAAATGTGCTGTTGAGTACTTGCCAAAGGCTGTGATTTATAGACAAGCAAAGCACACCTTCATAGCACCAGTTTTCAAGGAGGCCACTGTGCAAAGAGCTGCACAGCTAATCAGACATGTATTCGGCACTGAACAATGCCGGCATAGTGAGAATAGGACAACATAATTAAAGAAGGTATAGAGGTAATATGTTAAACAGTGGTAGGCTGCTATATCCTGTGCAGTACTGCATCTACTGACATGATGGATGTCACAGAAAGGGTACTGTGACAACTAAGTAATGCATGCCTGAATGTGCAATGCAGTGCCATAAAGCTGCATTTGGTGCCTATCCAGCATAACAGCCAACATATACATCAGTGTGGCTGTGCACAGCAAAGCAGCAAACCTGTTTGTAACATAAACGGGGAGAAAATTGTGTAGGTAGGTAAGTAGCAAATGGGAAAACAGAGAGTAGAGAGAAATACAGAAAATTAATCATAAGAAATGAAAGATGGGAGGAGGAAGTCTTTTTGTTTTTGCTTTTTTGGGAGGTGGAGTGAAAGACCTTTTTAGAAGTGTTTTAAAACATATGCAGGGAGTTCTAAGGAAGGGCTGGGGCAGGGATAGAAGGAGTAAAGCAAGTAGAAGGTACAGACATACATAAAATGGGGACATAGACAGACAGATTGATAAACCAGAGCCATAATTAGGGCAGAGCCAAAAGGTAGTTCTCTGTGTGAAAGCAATCATTGAATGCAGTCTGTAGTTGTAATGGTGCAGGAGTGCATTGCTAACTTAATACATGAGTACTGATCCTGGATTTGCATTCACAGCATTGAAGGTGATGAATTGTTTTAGGTGTTTTAATACAACAAACTGCTTGTTACATTTGCAAAAAGCAGTTTGTTACATTTTCAGAGCAGAAGAGTTTTTCTTTTTTTTTTTTTTTTTTTTTTTTTTGAGAAGATGTGCTTTTTTTATATAGATGTTTTGGTCCTCAGCTTTATAAGCTTTGAGAAGACATTGCTCTTCAGCTTTGACTTTACAGGTATGCCAGTCTGGGGAATTGCAAAGGGCAACAGATGACCTAGCTATGGGTCTGTGGTAAATGTACAAAAAGTGGGGCCAACAGTGGATAAACCCAGAGGGTGGACAAAGAGTGATGAGGAGGGTTAAACAAAGAAGGAATGGACAGTGAGAAATAAGAGAGGAAAATGACTAGGATGGGGATAGAGTAGTAATCTGGCATAGTCAGATGCCAGCTCAGATTCTACAAAACCGGGCATAACTCACCTGGGTGGCTGACATTATGGGCCATTTAATCCCATGGTTGCCTGATGGGTAAGGCTTCTTAGTTGCACAACTCCAGTAATCATGCCAGATGGTACTTCACATTGCCAAGGCAGTCATTCCATTCTTTTCACACCATGGTATCCATGAGCTTCTACAGCTGCTGCTGCTAACAGGAGGAAAATGAACACTCTTTTGGTTAACTTTCAGGAGAGGATCCTTTACTTCCCCACCTTGGAAGCAGAGGCAGGACACTGGTGACCACTCTGTGCACATCTAGCAAGGGGACAATTATTCCCAGTGATGGATATCAGTGATGGTGAGGTATAAGCAATGGCATATGTCTAACCTGGAATGCATGACACAGGCACGACATTACTTGTGGCTAAGGGTTTCAAATTGTGAACACAGGAAACCATGGGAAGGACATGTTACAAGGGGTGTGCAGTTCTGGGACCATATGCTGAACCATGGCTACAATATATAAACTGGATGAGGAGACCATACATAGCACAGACTGCATCCAGGTGCATAAAGAGCAGACTGTGGCCTTAGTTATATGCATCCTATAGTGTAGCACACAAACCAATTTTCTGGCTTTTTTTTGGCCAAAAGTGTATAGTCACAGTTCTAGGCCTTCCATGTCACCAGTGGGCACACAGCTTGTCACTTCAGTCATGAATATCATCCAAATCATGGTCAGTACTGCTAACAACAAAGGACAGTCCATCATGCTTCACACAAGCAAACACACGCGCATACATACACACACACACACACACACACACACACACACACACACACACACACACACACACACACACATACACATTCATGTTCTAGTAGTTTTAGCCATTCTCTGCGAAAGGACTCATTAATCCTAATTATTGTAAGCCATTACTGTACACATCACCACTCTTCTCATTGTGACAGCATGATCCAATCATTGGAGGATGGGATCCTTGACTCCTTATAACCTCCTTGAGTACACATTAGAAATGTTCCCCTCCAATAACACTGCCCAATATTTTAATATTGCAGTCATCTATCACATTATTACCCCATATACATTAGTGTTGATGCCTGTGTGATGCCTACTCCCTAACCTGTGTTGATACTTGATGTCTGATGCACAGCATAGCCAGCCCATGCATTGCCCTGTGTAGCCTGGGTCTAATACTGCATGCTTCATTTTATTCTGTGTTGCCTGTGCAATGCCCTATAGTTGTGGACCAGACACCACTGCTTTTCCAGAAATGCAATGCATTACAAACACCTCAGTCTCACCTGTAGCACTGCTGATGCCCGTTCCTCCCCTTAATGCCCTGCCCTTCTTCTGCTGCTATAACTGTTATGGAAGACCCTGTCATTATGCTGACTTACTGCTCCATCTGTTTGTTCAATGCCTTGCTGTGCAACGAGGAGCACAAAACAAAAATCATGATGTGCATGTCAAGACTGCAATGCACTTCATCTCATAGGGTCATAGGTTCATAAGGTTCATAGGTGTGTACTAGGCTAATGGCCCTGGAGCCTTTACAAGCCTAGCCCAGGATTACCTTGGCATCATGCCACTCAACCTTAGTTCACAGTGCCTTTGTCGAGTAGAGCCACTGGAGTGATCGCCAGGGTGAATTTTCTATTTCTCATCCACTCATCAAGATTTCTCTTGAAGATGGTCAGTGAGGTGCTCTATTTGACATGTATGGGCAGTCTATTCCATAACATGGGCAGTCTCTGGGTTATGAACCTGTCCCTCCAGCACGTTCTGTTGATTGTGGTAATGAGGTTGAGGTCTCTGGAGCATGTGGTGCTGAGGGATTGGGATTTCTTTAGAAATAGCATTTATAACAGAGCTGGAACAGATATGGCTTTGTAAGTCAAGCCTCTAAGTACGCGATATGAGATAGAGAATAGTTGGAGTGTTTTGAGTCTGTCCATATAGGACAAGTGTTTAAGGGCTAGGATCCTCTTTGTGTGGTACTCTTGTGGCCTCTCCAGTTGTTGCAGGTGTCTTGTGAGGTACATGCCAAATGGGGCATTGTACTCAATGATTGGCATAATGAGGGAAGAGTAGAGGGAGACAATGACCTCTTTCTTCCTGGATGCAAAACCCTTAGTAATGAGATGTGCCACATAGAAGGACTTTCTGACTATAATGGCAATGTGGTAGTCAAAAGAGAGGTTGCTGTCAACCTGTGTTCCCTGATCTCTTATAATGCCTTCTGTGTTCAGTGGACTACCATCGATGTGGTAATTCATGAGAACTGGGTTTTCCCCAAGGGGGATGATGACACACTTTTTGCCATTGAGCTTAAGGCCATGGTTCTGACACCAGTCGTTGGTCTCAGTGATGCCTTTCTGTAGGATGTCAACATCTCTTGGGGAGTTAATAATAGCTCCCAACTTGCAATTGTCTGTGAACATTGTCAGCCAGAGTTCCTTCCTGTTGGCTGGGACTTTAGAAAAGTAGATACTGAACAGGAGAGAACCCAGAACCAAACCCTGTGGGACTCTTCCCATGACTGGCTGGCAGTCTGACTTGGAGTCAGCTACTTTCACACTGTGGGTTCTATCTGTGAGCCAGTTTGCAACCCACCTAGTGATAGAGGGGTTGATGCCTAGCTTAGTGAGTTTTTATATGATTCCTGAGTGGGGAATGGTATCAAAGGCCTTGGTCAGATCAAGGTAGGCTGTCTGAACTACCCTGCCTTGATCCATAGCTCTGGTTACTGACTCAAAGAAGTCGACCAAGTTGAGCAGGCATGATCTACCCTTCACAAAACCAAACTGTGTGGGATCCTGAGTTTGGAGAGTCCCTATATCCTTGTTTATTATGTCCATGATGATGCATTCCATAGCTTTTCATATCAGACTTGTCAGGCTAATGAGGTGATAGTTCCCAGGGTCTGTAGTCACTTCTCCTTTGTGGAGAGGGATGACTGTAGCAGTGTGCCATTCGGTAGGGACAAAGCCTGAGGTGAGGCTGTGATTTGAACAGGGCACACAGGTGAGGTGCCAGTTCACTCTGTAGTTCATATAAAACACAGCCAGGAATATTGTATTGAATGCTGTATTCCTGGCCTTGGACAGTGCTGTTTTAACCTGTGCAATCTACTGCTATTGTGATTGGTCCTTTGGGGGGAGAGAGGGGTAAAGTTGGTTCTGAATCTGTCAGCCAGTATATTGGAAATATCTGTTGTCTTGGTATAGAAGATACCATTGTGCAGTAGCTCAGAGCAAATCTGGGTATTGCCGTGGAGATTCTTTACATAACTATAGAAGGCCTTGTGGTTGTCTTTAATATCTGCTGCAATTCTGTTTTCATACCTAGCTTTAGAGGATTTGATGAGGGATCTCAACTTTTTGTTGAGGCTGATAAGGGAGTTTTTTCAGTCTTGGGACTTTACCTTATTCCACATCAGTTTCTTCCTTCTTCTGTAGAGTTTTTTTATGGCAGGGGACCACCAGATTGACTTCCTTTTTTTGGAGGAGAGCGTCTTGCTTCTATTGGGTATGGTGAGATCCCTGCATTTGTATACTTGTTCGTACAGTGCATTATTGTTAGATTTGGTGGTCATGCAACTATTCTCAATTTGCATGGGTGCTGTGAAGTTAGCCACCTCTGTTTTTAGGAGCCTAAAGTTAGCTTTGGAGAAGTTTTCCATGGTGGTTACCTTTGCGGGGGGTTGTGGATTTCCAAGGTGATTAGTTTGTGGTCGGATCTAACCAGGGAGGAGTTGACTATTGATGTAGAGTAATGGTCGCTCATGTTAGTAATGACCAGCTCAAGGATGTTGCTACCTCTAGTGGGGTTAAGAATGAGCTGGTCCAGGGCATTGGAATTAATGAATTCCAGAAAATGTTGGGTAAGTGTACTGGTACATGAGTAGTTTTCCCAGTTAATGGAGGGGTAGTTGAAGTTGCCCAGTATGAGAGTGTTAGGTTGGACCCTAATATTCTCCAAGGTGCTTAGGAACATGGACTACGAGTCTTGGGACATGGTTGGGGACCTATAGCAGGCTACGACCTGAATCGCTGTCTTAACCAATGTTAGCTGCAACTGAAGTATCTCTGATGCATTATGTTGGGCTACCAGTCTGGGAGTGTGTGCATCCTTTATGAATATGGAAACACCACCGCCTTTGGAGTTTCGGTCCAAGTTCTGGGGTTGAAACGTGTGGAATGAGTTATAGCCTAGTAGTGCGGGGGTGCTTTTTGCTGCCTTGAACCAGGTCTCTGTTACAGCACAAATGTCGATGTTCTCCATTTTAAGGAGTGCTTTGAGCGAGTGCATTTTAAGATTTAGACTTCAAGCATCGAGGAGCATGGCCCTCAGATTGCATTTGCTTGCAGCTGTTATGGTGGTAATTTGGTCATTGGAACACCACATAAAAAAGGCACTATAGGTTCATAGGTTCATAGATTAGTACTAAGCTAACTGCCCTTACGAGCCATTTTAAGCCTAGCCAATTAGCCCTTGTGAGACTCAAACCCTGCACCTTGTGTTTGTAAGGCAAACACCTTAACCATTAGGCCAGGGTGGCAAGAGCCTTGGCCGGTATCCAGAAGCCCAGGGGTGACAGATGTAGGCAAACATCGAAGTCTGTCAAGCATATCATTTGCTTCTACTGTGGTATCATTCTGGGTGATAGTAGGATGCTGGTCAGGGCTAGGGTCATACCTGCCTGGGCTACACAATCCGAGAGCTCCTCCATGTCTCTTTTCATGTAGTCCAGGGAGGTACATCTCAGGTCATTCACACCCACATGTACAGTGACAGAGTAATATTTGTACCTGTTGTTGAGGGGGTTTACTATTGAAATTGCGAACATCACTCGATCGACAGTCGTATGGTCGAACGCATAAGGTCGGAAACACAGATGTCGAAGACATTATAATCAATCAAGGAACGGTTTTAACATGGGTCGAGGTAGGGAAGATGGTTGTAGTAGGGAATAATACTGTACACCTACCTCGACCCATGTTAAAACCGTTCCTCGATTGATTATAAAGTCTTCGACATCTGTGTTTCCGACCTTATGCGTTCGACCATATGACAGTCGACCGAGTGATGTTCGCAATTTCAATAGTAAACCATTGAGGGACCTGAGTGTGTGCATTATGTGGTGGATCCTGGCACCAGACAGGCAGCTGACTGTTGCTTTCTCCTTATTCAGCCACATCAGTGGGACATCAGTGTGCCTTACTATGAAGTCACCTATGACTAGTGTGTTGGTCTTGCTGTTTTGCCTTGGGGGCTTTGTTTGAATGGCACACTGTTTAGGAAAGTTATGTGTCTCTTGATTAGTGTTGTGTTGTGGTTGTTGAGTGCGTTTCTGCCTTGGAGGTCTCTGATGTTTAGGTAGATTTTTATTGAGACCCTCCATGAAGGTGGGTGTGTGGTTTGTGTTTTTATGTGAAGACAGTGATACTGTGTGTTCTAGAGGGCTATGTGTTCCATGTGGTGTGGTGCAGGTGTTGACCTTCTCCTCTTGACCAGCTATTCCAGTCTTGGCTGGAGAGTGAGTGGCTTCCATTTTGGATATATAAGTGCATCTCTCGCAAGTCTGACTGTTTGGAGGTAAGAGGAGAGGGTTGTCGCAGTACATGAGGCAGTTGCTACATTGCCTCAGGATGCTCAACTTCACCAGGTTAATAGGAGAAAGCACAGGGAACTTACCTTTAGACATGCCTGGAGGGGTGGGCATTAATAGTAAGTACTGGAGCTGTTTCCTTGTAGAACATTTAGTGTTGGTAGCACTTTTGTGTGCTACCTTTCAATATGCCTGGAGGGGTGGGCATTAATAATAAGTACTGGAGATGTTTCCTTGAAGAACATTTAGTGCTGGTAGCACTTCTGTGTGCTACAATAATTGCTACAAGAAGTTTGGTGAAGTGCTAGACTAATAAATTAGTAAAAGTGCAGGAGAGGAGAAAACTAGCAGATCTAAGATAAAAATTGAAGAGCAGACTTTTGCCCCACTCCGAAGCTTACAAACAGTCCTGTATACAGCAAATCTGTATCTGGACTAGACTAGTTACAAGAAAGGCAGGAAACATGCGCAAACATGGGCTTTTAAGCCAGAAAGTTTAAAGAAATGGAAAAACTGCCCAGATGGCCAATAAACTACAATTTATTGGCTATAAACCACTCCTCTTGTGGTAGAAAGGCTACCTAGTGCTTACCACTCCCACTGACAAGCTAGAAGGCTTCCCTCCAACACAGAAAGGCTTGAGGGGCTCAGAAGCTTATAAGCAGTCCTGGATACAGCAAATCTGAATCTGGACTAGACTAGTTATAGGAAAGCTGGGAAACAAATGCAAATATTGGCTTTTAAAACAGAAAGTTGAAAGAGATGGAAAAAACTGCTAAAACAGCTAATAAACTACAATTTCTGGGCCAGAAACCACTCCTCTTTTGGTAGATAGGTTACCTAGTGCTTGCCACCCCCACTGATAAGCTAGAAGGCTTCCCTCAAACACAGAAAGGCTTGGGGGGGGAGGCAGTAGCTTACAGAAAATCCTGGATACAGCAAATCTGTATCTGGACTAGACTAGTTACAGGAAAGGCATGAAACAAGTGCAAACACAGGCTTTTAAGCCAGAAACTTGAAAGAGATGGAAAACCTGCCCAAATAACCAATAAACTACAATTTCTGGGCCAGAAACCACTCTTGTGGTAGATAGGCTACCTAGTGCTTACCACTCTCACTGAAATGCTAGAAGGTTTCTTTCCAACACAGAAAAGCTGGGGGACTCAGAAGCTTACAGACAGTCCTGGATACAGCATGTCTGTATCTGTATTCGACTAATTACAAGAAAGGCTGGAAACAAGCTTAGAATTTTTTTTAACAGAAAAGCAGCTAAAACAGAACTAAAAACAATTCAAGTGCAGTGCAAGTTAGCACACTTGAGTGTGTAGCAATATTAAAGCAAATACAGTTTAACTAAATCTCCACAGCTGTTTATTCATCAGAAGCAGCTCTTCAGAAATATGAATACATGCTCCACTGTGTTTCATTTTCCCACATGGGCTGTGTTGCAGGTCATTTCCTACATAGTCTAGTGGATGTGTATTGTGGTCATTAGCCAGAGCTCTAGCACATATTCAACATCTCCTGCAACACATGTCATATTATATGTGGTCTTCTGCCTGCTTGCATGGTATATGTGTGTACTCACCTGTCCATCAAGCATGCGTGAGTGCCTACCTGCCAGGTGGTCTGCAGGTTGTCCCCTGTCTGGAGCCATTGATATTAACTGGACATATGCCAAATGTGTAAATCTTGTGAACTGCCTGAGTGGCATATGGGTGCATTATAAATAATTTCCTAGGTAATTAATACAGACCACCTGGCAGCTCAATGAGTAGAAACCCTTCCTGTTGATGCATTGTAGTTTCTGTGGAACTGGTGAAGCCTTGACATTAACTTGCATGCAGTCTGTATCTCCCATGGCCTCAGAAAAAATGGCCTACTTCATACAAGGTCGACATGATGTTGGTTTTCTCCATCTCTTCTATCCTAGGAAACCTGCCAAGGTCCTCCACATGTTACAGAATTATATCAAATAATTGGTTTAGTAATCACTTGTTGGATGCTTATAATATCCCTATCATGTCTGTCGTAGGTCACTGATAGGTCCGTGTATTTAAGGTAGTTAAGGTTATATAATACCTTTGTATCCACAGGAATAGGCATACCTCTCATCGCCTCAGTTCTGCTTCTGAGTAGCACAGTTCAGATATGTCACTTACTTTATAACTGTCTAATCAGAAATTGAGCACAATCTCTATGTATTTGAGTTTTTGGCATGACAAGTGCTGTCTGTATCTGCTCCAGTGGTGAGGAATGTTGCTACTTGCAACGTTGCAAGCACTGGACCTAATGGCAGCTCGCAGCATTTGCTGTTATGCTATTCCTAGCATCATTCTTGTTGTACACCATATATCATGGCATTCATAATGGGTATTCCCATGGTGTTGTGTGCCCATTTCATATGTTTCTGAATCGGCTTGTCAAATTAGGTTTCTTCATTCGTATAATCTGTGTGCCTCATTTACATGGTGCCCCATATTTCCTATGGTAGTAAATACTTATTAGCTGTGCTGCATACCACAGGAGTCTTTACCACTGATTAGCTAACATATTTGTCTTTGAATTTTCCACACCATGCTTATTGCTACCAGCCAGTATAATGTGCATCCTATCAATTAGCGTACTCCAGAAGAAGTATATACTATTACAATCTTCTTCTTTCAGCCTTTCCTGGTTAGGGGTTGCCACAGCAGATCACCTGTCCGCTCATGATTGGCAGGAATTAATCTGCCCATCCCAACCAAAGTTAGACATACAGTGTGTTATTATATCTAGCACCTAGTTCCAGCTTATCTATTTTTTGCTATTTTATTACATGTATTCTTTGCATGTGAATAAGAGTTTTAATGTACCATATTTTCACTACTGATACCACATTATGGAGATATTTTGTTTATTTACCTTTTCTTGACCAGGTTAGTCTTACTAGGCCAGTGGCCTCTTTTAAGAGGAAGACTGAAAGTGTTATTCATGCTGACTATGGGTAATGTGGCCAGGGCACCCAGCAAATTCCTACACTCTTTTTGATAAATGTTGTGTGACCTTTTACATTCTCCTGAGTGATTATCAACTCAAGAAGTTGAGAACTTGGTTTACTCTCTCATCCAAAGGATTACATATTCAGGTGTGTGTCACTCCACTTATGCTGTACTGCACTGATTAATTAATGGATAATGAATGCACACACCTGAGGTGAGACTAGAACCCACAGTCTGCAGATCTTCTAGCATCAAAGATAAGTATAGTATAGCATTTACTGAGACAGTGCCACATTGGTTTGCTATGCCATTCTCAAAAAGATAGACATGAATGTGTCTCAATGAGTTTTATTACTGAGAAAAATAGGATTGCATGTCTGAACTGGACTAAAAAACTGATTTCCTTTGACTCATATATTTGCCGAACTCCTATGATTGCTATTTCTCTTATCTCATACCACAACAATGCCAGAAAGAGCATACTTAGTGAATGATGATTAGACATTAGACTGCTTTTCCAGCTAAGCACTAATCATCAAATTATTCATAAGTGGCACAACATGGACCCGCTTTCAACATTTCAGTTTGTAAGTAAATATTATCCAGGCAGCTAAGTTCAGATTAATGCTTGGTGTTCCTTCTTCATTGTTTTATTTTGGATCATGTTCTTTTGATACTCCATATATTAATTTAACTCACATTTTTCTTCAGTGCAGCTATCTAACTATTCCCTATACAACTCTGTTATTGTTTTTTTCCCACCTGACAGTTTTCAATCCCCTTTCTCCAGCATTCAATTAACTCATGATTTCCATTCTAAGGTAAGAGATAGTCCATTGTCTCCCGCATTTTAATGAGAACCCTGTAGTTCCTTTTTTGTGTGTGTGCTTGTGTGTGATCTGAGTGAAGGCTATAGGCCCAAATGTTCTCTGCAGAGGCAAAAATCAGTCATGTTGGATAGGTTATCATCCATTCAAGGGTGTGGCCCTACCTTATGACATCACATAGTGATGTTATTCTAGAATGTGTCCATGTGTGCTGTTGTACTTTTAGAGATGATGTCCCAAATGTTCATCCTACAGATGAGATGTTAAACAAAGGTCTCATCTGTCTGAGTTGGTAATAGCTCATGTAGATGTAAAAGATCACACTGTGTCTATCATAAACAGCATAGGTCCTTTATTTAACACAACATAAAAACATTATTTACATTTTTACATATTGACAAAAGGTATGGAACATGTTTACAGGCACACATTTCTATTTTTTTGTTAACATATTTCTTATAACATCGCCATTGTTATTATTCCATAATTGAACCCCACTATAACCATAATCTAATTTTTCACAATATATCTGCCAAAATTCATTTCCTATTAAATAAAATTCCATTCATGCTTTCATTCCAAATAACCCATTTTGCATAAAATAAATTATCTACCCCCTCACATATTCTTTCCTCGTTTTCTTCTTATAATATCCATTCATACTCATATTCATATCTATATTGTTTATATCATTAATATTCTCAAAAGCGTCTTCACAAAACTTGTTTTCAGAGTCTCACCACTCTTTTACAATTAAAAAGAAACATGCTCTGTTGCCTCATTTCCCCCACAAAATTAACACACTCTTTAAATTTTATTTTTCTATGCCAATCGAACTTTACTGGTAATTTATTTATTATCGGTCTCCATAAGAAATCCTGACACTCTACTATCTTGGTATGCCACTTTTTCCTTACATTAATGGCTTTAATTACTTCTTCTGGTAAATTCCCAATGCATTTATATAATAATATTGTTTCATCAAGTTATTATGCAACATCCTTCTTTTTCTTTATCGTCAATTTTTTATTTTCCAGGGTAGTACCTTTTCTTGATAATTTTTAATTTCGTCATTTACATATTCTTTTTCTCTTTTTCTGACCCTCATCATATCCCAGAATGTTTAGTACTTATTTTTAAACACTCTAACTGTTAATTTCTAATTCTCTTCATTTACCCAATTTAATATTTTATACACACTTAAAGAAGCAGAATAAACAATTATATTTAGTATTCTCAATCCCCCTTCATATTCACTGATATACAACACACCTCTTTACTTGAAACTCATATGAAACAAAACACCATTTGCCCAATTTCCTTTTCACATTTTTATGAGATCATATACATATTTGACTTGTATGTTGTTGTTTTTTCCCCATTAATACAGAATTCACCAAATAATCCTTTTTCCTGAATGCTAATCTATGTGTCCTTCGCAGAAGGCATATTTCTTTAATTTATTTTATCAAACCCTCCTGTTGCATCATAACTGCATAATTTTCCTAGATTTTATTCTTAGCAAAGACACTTACTTCATTGAAAAATACACACCCCAATTTTCACCACATCACCCAAACCCTTACTTTTATCTTTATTTAAAGTCATTCCCATTTCCTTTAAACATCCATTCAGGCAAACCAACACTTCCCTTATCCATATTTTGTTATTAGCAACTACAACTACATCATCTGCAGATGTTGAAACTACTGGAGCCATCTCCTTTTTTTTGCTTCACATATCTTGCATCTTTCATTCTATAAGCTACTTTACCAGTACAAATAATATTCCACTAATGGGACATCCTAATCATATACACTTCATGCACATTTCATTACTCAGTCACTCATTCACTAATACTCTCATTCTGTTGTTTTAATATGCTGTCATACACACTGTCCTAATTCTATTTCCTATTCCATACGTCTCAATAATATCCCACAAAGCATTATGCCCTACTGGATCAAAAGCCTTTCTAATATCAGCTACCATAAGTTTCACATCCTCCCTTCTACTTATAATATCATCCACAATTTCTTTCACAACCAATAACAATTATTGGCATCCCTTTCCTTCTATACCATGTATACTTTCCTCCATAATATCCCTCATCCTTCCTTCCATGCTCCTCTGTATTAGTCTCTTAAAAATGTTATAATCTTGTATTATTTAGTGTGACTGTCTATCCAATTTTTATTTCATTATTCTCATCTTTCAGTCATATAAATTTTACTACCCCACTACATAACTCTTCATAAGCAAGCCTTTTTTCAACCATTCATTCAGTATATTTATAAAAAAAACTGTTTGCCAGTCCACTAATTTCTTGCATATTCCATACTCTATACCATCTGGGCCTGATACTAAATAAATATTTACTTTCCTAAGAACTTCATCTAATTCACTAATACTTAGTTTCATTTCAAAATTCTTCCTTAACTCATTGTCAGATTTTTTTTACTTTACATTCTCTCTTATTTTCCCTTTTTTTACTCTTATACATATTTTCCACATGCTGTACTACACTACTCATAATTTACTCCTGTGTTATTTTTACACTTCCTTTAACATTTTTATTTCCCTCAGTATACTAATATCCTCCTTTACTATTGTACACAAACATGCAGACACTTCATCCCTTCTCCCTTGTCAATAGTTTTTTCTGCCTAATCAGTAATGCCCTATTTTTTCTCAATTTCTTTAATATATTTATTTTTCCATATCATGATACTCTCTTTTGTATTATTCTTTAAATTTTCTAATACATTTCTATATGTTTCTCATACTTCACTTTCTTTTCCTTTCTTATATCTTCCTGCCATTGACAAAAACACTGTGCACTTAACCCCGACTACCATCTCATGGTTATATCTGAGTGCACTATGCGACGATGGGAATTTCAGTCAGTTACCCCCAAGTGCCGTCCAGTGGCATGAGGAACTTTAATGTGCTCCCCACACCCCCCGCTAAATATATATTCCAACTCTGAGATTGCACTACAGTGAGGAAAGGGCAAATATACCAATCGTCACTGTACTGTGATCCCACAATCCGATCTTCGAAATGTGGCCATTTCGAAGTTCTGAGCATTCGATTACATTTTTTTGATAACGTAATAGGAACCCTTCTAGACAAGATTCAGTTACTTAATGATTCATTAGCATGTAGTTCCACAGTTTTTCTTGCAACTTCGTTAGTGAAGTGAGCATGATTGCAATCTGTAACTATTATTGCGCTAGCAATCAAATATTTTAGATATGCATTTACCTAAATCTGAACAAAAGAAAAACTGAAACTGTTATTCTCTTAGACAATATTTAATGCATAACAATTTTTTGCTTGTTCATATGGTTATACATTCATAGGTATTTAGTAAGCTGTTGATCTGTCAGGGTCTGCATATCTTTTATGATTTAGGCCTTTGATTAATTTTTAAGGAAAAAACATTGTGGCCATTCCAGTTGTGGCAAGTGTTTAGACAGGTACATGCTGAAAGGAGCACTGTGTTTGATGATTGGCCTAATGAGAGTCAGGTACAGTGGAATGATGATATCCCTGGACATGGATGCCATATGTTTAGATATATGTGTGATGAAAAATGACTTCTGTACAATAGTGGATAAGTGGAGATTAAAGAACAGTTCATTGTCAACATATGCTCTTAGACAGAGGACTATGGGGTCAGCTTTCAAGGGTGTGTTCTCAATGTGGTATAGTCATGCTTGCCAGAGGATACTATTATACATTTCTTGGCATTTATTTTTAGGCCATGGTTTTGACAACAGCTATTTGTTTGGGAAAGGCCCTCTTGGAGGATCTTGGTGTCCTCCATGGAGTTTGTGATGCTACTAATTTTATAGTCATCTGCAAACTTGTTCAGCAATAAACCATTAACATTAGCTTTGGCCTCTGAGAAGTAAATGCTTAAGAAGAATGGCCCAAAGACTGAACCCTGGGGTACACTGCGAGTGAAAGGTCTTTTGGAGGAGATAGAACTGCCCGCCCTAAATTCCTGGGTTCTCTTTGTGAACCAGTTTGCTATCCCACAAGTTACATAAAGGGTTTACCTTTAATTAGGAAAGTTTATCTATGAAGCGCAAATGTTTCTGGTGCAGAATGCCTTTGTAAGGTCTAGACATCCTTTATGTGCTGATTTGCTGTCATACATTCCTTCAGCAAGCTTCTCAAGGAAGTGATTCAGGTTATGTAGGCAGAATCTGCCCTTATTGAATCCAGATTGGCTTGGGTCAAGAGTTGATAGTTTGCCTATGTCCTTGTTTATTAATTCCATAAAGATCATTTGCATATCTGGACAGGCTTATGGGTCTATAATTACCTGGGTCAGTTGATGTTCCACCTTTTTGCAAGTGAATGTCAGTTGCTGACCTCCATTCATTTGGCACAAAGCCTGTTTGAAGGCTATTAAATAGCCTCCATAGAAGGTCTGACAAATCTTGCTTTGAGGTGACAAGTAGGCAGCCCAGTATGTCATCTGATTCCATGTAAATAGTATATTTGGTCTTGGATAGTGTGTTGAGATCTTTTTCTTGGGAGATTTGAGGGGAAGTGTAGATGTGAGTATGTGATATGGGAATAAAGGAAGGGAGAGGTGTGAGGGCGATATTTCAACTATATTTGTCCACAAGTGGATTGGCTGTGTCTTCTGAGTTTGTGTATGCGATACCATTTACTATTGGCCCCATGGAGCTCATGCACAGCGTTTTCCTGTACCCAATCTAGTGCAGAAAGTATGGATATAGTTTATAACTGTCAATGGAGGAGAAAATAATTCCTATAGACAGATGTGGCAAGATGGCATCTATTCTTTGTCTAGAACAATTCCAGAGGAAAGTAAGAAAATAAAATATCAGACAAGGGTTTGGTGAGTTCATCTCCACTTATCTGATACAAACTTAAGTACAAATGTACCAAATACAGGGCATCTATATTCATACAGAGGGGCAAACAATGTTTTGATTTATTTTGCTAAAACATGCTGAAAAATAATGGCTCATAGGAAACAATGTTGACATGAAGAAAATAGCCATTATGGCCATTTTGTGAAATGAGATGCTTGCAGCCACAATGTCACAGCACAGCAGACTTTACAGATTTATCTGTTTAATGGTCAGTTTCCCTCTAGGATTGTTTTGCATTTTCAGTGAATTTCGCTTATTGCTGCAAAGCATGTGTATCCCCCGTATATTACGTCCATTGTGTCTTCGTATTGGCAACCTAGCTACAGATATCCTGCAGAAACAGTTTGCTAGGTGTAGCTGTAGCACACAAAACCCTGAACTGGAGTCCAACCCTCCCTGGAATGGATGCACACACTCAATATAAAAGGTCATACTGGGCATGCTCCTACACTTAGAGAAATGAAGCCCATGTCTCACAACACAGTGGACTACAGATATTGGTTATTTGCAGCTGTCTGTGCACACACACCAAATTGTACACCATTGATACTTCACACACACATATTGGATAGGAATACTCACACATATCTAAGGCCAACATAACATAATATAATATGTCAAACATACACAGAGACGTGGGGAAGCGAAAGACAGAGAGAGAGGGAATCCCATTATGAGGCTTTTACCACCCAGTACACATCCTATTGGCCTATATCACATGATGTGTTGATGTCATTCACTGTAGAAATTCCTTTGCTTAGTCCTCAGCCCTATAATCTCAGTGGTGCTTGTGATAACTGTGTAACACTACAGTACAAATAAGTATCCATGCAGCAGTTGTAATCTCAGTCATCAAATGTAAAATTGTGTGTGAGTGTGTGTGTGTGTGTGTGTGTGTGTGTGTGTGTTGTGTGTGTGTGTGTGTGTGTGTGTGTGTGTGTGTGTGTGTGTGTGTTCCTAGATAAATGTGGTTGAGGCCATTTGCACTCACTAAACTTCCCTTACCCCTCCTTCAGCACTGCTGCTGATGTTACTCACCTTCAAAGATACCTGTGGACAGCTCTCTAACATATACACTCTGTGCCGCTTGCGATAACTGCATAATGCTATTGTGTAGCAAACTAATTAGGTAGGAGTTCTAATCCTGATTCTGGCAACTGTGAAAATGTGTGTGTTTGTGTGAGAGTGTGTGTCTTCATAGAAACCTGATTTTGTGGTCATTCACACTTACTACACTTCCCTTATGGACAGATCTCCAACATATAAGCTCCATGGCACTTGCAATAACTGTGTAATACTATAGTGTAGCAAACTAGTTAGGTAGGAGCTCTAATCCTGGTCCTGTCAGCTGTGAAAATGTGTGTGTTTGTGTGAGAGAGTGTGTGTGCTTTTGTAGAGACCTGATTTTGTGGTCATTCAAACTTACTACACTTCCCTTACCCCTCCTTTAGCATTGCTGCTGATGTCACTCACCTTAGAGGTATGTTTGGACAATGCTCTACCTATGATCTCTGTGGCACATGTGATAAATCTGGAACAATGTAATAGCAGTAACTAAATAGGTAGGGGTTTGAATCTCTTTCCTGGGAAGTGTTTGTGTTTGTGTACATATATGTGTCTGTACCTTAAAGATGTTGGCCCCATTTACACCAAGTACACTTCACAGTGCCTGACTTTAGCAGTCCTGCAGATATCATTCACCTTAGAAGTATATTTTGAGAACCCAAAACCATGTAAGGTCAGTGGTGCGTGTGGTAAATGTGTAACCATAATGGTCTGAAAATACTGTTAGATAGAGGTTTGAACCTCACTCCTGGCAAATGTAAATGTATTTGTAAGGTAAAATATTTTGTGAAATCTCTCACCCTCTATATCACCCAATGCCAGTATTTACAAGGGCTGGTGATGTTCCTCACCTTATAAGTACCTTGGGGCAACATCCATCCTATAAGCTCTGTGGCGCATCTGATAAATTAACACTGTAGTAGTAATACATAGCTAGGCAGGGGTTTGAAACTCAGTACTGGCAAGTGTGTGTGTCTGTCATCAGTGCCCTGTGGGGGTGTTGGGGTGATTGTGTAATAGGTCCATTGGGGGATGGGTTTTGCTAAATTATTATATTAAGGACCTAGTATATGTTCCAATGCCCACATTACAAGGCCAATAGTTGCCAAACACTGTAGAGATTGGTGTAGACAATCCACAGCCCTAAATGTCTAGTGCCATGTGCAATGACTATGTGACAGTATGCATTAGTTAACAATATAGGCAACTTTTCTAATACTCAGAGACCGCTCTCCAACCACAAATCATACACAAACATACTTGGCTAGGCTAAAACTAGTAAGCACACCAAACTGATAAAGAACAAACAACACTGTCACGGTAAGCAACCAAAGTCCAAACTGTTGATTTATTGACCAAAAAGTTGAAGCACTATTCATTTGCTTCCAAAGCAAACTTCTTCAGAAAACAGTTTTAAAACATCAATTCAAAAATTGTGTGGTAACAATAGCCAATCCTAACACGACCACATAACATCCAGCCTAAAATTTGGCTAGGCAGCAGCCACTATATCAGTAATTCTCCTGCAAAGTGCCTTACAGATAGTACCCATGGTGTGATTGCAGTGGACTACATGCCTGTTGACCACAACAGTGCCACTGGCATCAGAAAGTACTTTGATGTGTTACATCTCCTGACTGAGTGTGTGTTATACAGCAAGTAAAAGGACATGGCACCCTGTTACATCCCCTCAGTAGCCCAATCAATGTGTACAGTGGCCCTTTTGCCATGTTTCCCACTGGACACCTGCAATAACTGCAGAGTCTGCAAATGTACTCCACAATGGGAATACCATGCCTTATACACATGCCATATATGGACAGACACCAATAACTCTAATGAATCCCCGTATCATACTGTCTATGTAGGTGCAATCACTACCTCAGTTACATAGCCAGGTCTCACCAAATGAGGTCAGGAATGCTACGTCTGTAGATACCAATCTGGCCACACAACATGCCCCAGAGAACTCAAGCACACTTCCACACTTCAAAGAACATGTATGTGGGAGATGTGCACACCCCAGACACTGTCCATGTTATGGAATATAAATCACATACATGTGAAGCAGTGCACATCACTGGCCACCCACAATAGAAATCTGGATGAGTGGATGGGGAATAGAATACCCACCCCTGGGGACCAGTCCAGTGACTATACACCTGAGCCACACTGGGGACTATTTTCATGTGGCCTGATGTCAGGGTATTCCCTTGGGCTCACCTTGTAGAGCCTTCGGGCCCATTTACCTGCTGCACACCTATGAAGCAATGAGCCTATGGATCTCAGTACTGGCAAATGTGTATGTGTGTGTGTGTGTGTGTGTGTGTGTGTGTGTGTGTGTGTGTGTGTGTGTGTGTGTGTGTGTGTGTGTGCATGTGTGATTAGCAATCTCAGTGTGTGGTTGATGAATATCCCCTGTGGCTGTGGTTATTAGTAATCGGAGGTGTGTCCAAACCACAACACGTACCATTCTCCATTCTACAACAGATGTTGTAAATCAACATATATCTATGTACAACCCTCAGCCCTAAAATATGTAAGGCATATGCAATCACTGTGTTACAGACTGGGAATTTCCATGCACATACTGTACCCTGCCTATGGCATGGTGGATGTGTTACCACACCGCCATACCCTGTGGTCTTGCTGCAGGGCCACATCCTGGTGACACACAGATGCCTGGAATGGAAATGGGATACAGCATGTGAGAACACATTCACTCAGCACTTCACTTGTGGGGCGAGAGAAGGAAACAGCTCTGTTGTCTCATGATAGGTATCAGCATTGTGCAGTAACTCGCAGCACTTGTGTTTAATGCTGTAGAGGTTGTTGATGTTCATAGGTTCATAGGTTCATAGGTTGGTGCTAGGCTATCATCCCTAGGGCCTATACAAGCCTAGCCATAACAATTCCCTGGATATTTCTTCCCACATTATTTACTTTCCTGGACCCCTATCTAGCAGGGCGACTGACGTGATCCCTGGGGTGAATTTCCTTTCTCCCATCCAATCGTCAAGGTTCCTCTTGAAGAGGTCCAAAGAGGCACTCTGCTTGACATGTATGGGCAATCTATTCCAGAGTCTGGGGAGTCTCTAGGTAAGGAACCTATCCCTCCAGCATGTTTTGTTTATTGTGATGGCAAGGTTTAGATCCCTGGAGCATGCAGCTCTGAGGGATTGGGATTTCTTTAAGTGTAGCATGTCCAACAGCTCTGGGTTTGACATG
Organism: Protopterus annectens; assembly: GCF_019279795.1. Classification (NCBI taxonomy): domain Eukaryota; kingdom Metazoa; phylum Chordata; order Ceratodontiformes; family Protopteridae; genus Protopterus; species Protopterus annectens. The sequence goes on from NC_056726.1 coordinate 1,363,565,373, forward strand.
GCCTTGTATGTTAAGCAGAGATCGCCTCTGAGTAGACGATATGTGACATAGTATAGCTGGAGTTTTTTAAGGTGGTCAGCGTAGGGCATCTGCTTTAGGCCTGTGATTCTTTTAGTGAGGTATTTCTGAGGCCTTTCCAGTTGTTGCAGATGTCTTGAGAGGTACATACCAAATGGGGCGTTGTATTCTATAATGGGTCTAATGAGGGATGAGTACAGTGGGACAATGACCTCCTTTTTTCTGGATGAAAATCCCTTCGTGATGAGGTGTGCCACATAGAAGGATTTCCTGACTGTTGTGGCAATGTGGTTATCGAAGGTGAGACCACTGTCCACCTGTGTCCCTAAGTCTCTTATCACACTTTCTGTGTTTAGTGTACTGCCACCTATATGGTAATTCATGGATACATGTTTTTTCCCAAAGGGGATAACAATACATTTCTTGGCATTGAGCTTGAGCCCATGGCTCTGGCACCAAGCATCTGTTTCTGTAAGGCCCTTTTGTAGAGTATCCACATCATTTAGGGATTCAATAATGGCTCCCAGTTTGCAGTCATCTGCAAACTTTGTTAGCCAGAGTCCCTTAGTGTTGACCTGTACTTCAGAGAAGTAAATGCCAAACAAGAGCGGCCCCAGGACTGAACCCTGAGGTACTCCACTTGTCACTTGTCTGGAGCTGGATTTGGAGTCGGCTACTTTTACAGTGTGGGTTCTATCAGTAAGCCATTTAGCAACCCATTGGGTGACATAGGGATTAATGCCCAACTTAGTAAGTTTATCTATGATTACAGAGTGGGGGATGGTGTCAAAGGCCTTGGCAAGGTCTAGATAGGCTGTGTGAACCACCTTACCCTTGCCCATGGCTCTGGAGACTGATTCAAAGAAGTCAATCAGGTTCAGGAGACAAGATCGGCCCTTCACAAACCCAAACTGGGTGGGGTCCAGTGTTTGAAGGTTGCCAATGTCTTTGTTTATAAGTTCCATGATAATACGCTCCATGGACTTGCAGATAAGGCTTGTCAGACTGATGGGACGGTAGTTTCCGGGATCCCAGGTGGATCCCCCCTTGTGGATTGGGATAACTGTAGCTCTGCGCCACTCAGTGGGCATGAAACCTGAGGTGAGGCTATGATTAAACATGACACATAGGTGAGGTGCCAGTTAATATTGTAGTTCATGTAGTACACAGCCCAGGATGTCATCTGGTCCCATGGATGCTGTATTCTTGGCTTTAGAGAGTGCATTTTGTACCTGTGTGGCCATTATTACTGGAATTTGGCAATCTTCCGGTATTGAGATGGGCCATTTAGGGGGTGAGAGGGGGGTGAAGTTGGCACTGAATCGATCTGCCAGGATATTGGCAATATCCTTTGGATCAGTATATTTAATGCCATTCTGTTTTAGCTCAGAGCAGATCTGAGCATTGCCATTTAGATTTTTGACATAGTTATAGAATGCTTTGTGGTTGTCTTTGGAATCTTTGGCAATTTTATTTTCGTAACTAGCTTTGGAGGATTTTATGAGGCATCTCAGTTTCTTACTGAGGCTAGTAAGGGAGTTTTTTGCATCCTGGGATTTTCCTCTTTTCTGCAAAAGTTTCTTCCTTTTGTTGTAAAGTTTGTTTATGGCAGGGGACCACCAGATTGGCTTCCTTTTTTTGGATGAGAGCATTTTGGTTCTATTTGGGATGGCACGATTCATGCATGAGTGGATGTAACTATCAAAGGCTGTTGTGACTGTTGTCAGTGTCTGCTGAGTGTCTGTAGTCATAGATGCCTGTAGGGGGTTCCATGAGGGATCCAAAGTTGTGTTTGAGGCTAATAAGGGAATTCAACAGTCATGGGACACCATCTTTCTCTGCAACAATGTCCTCCTTATGATGTACATTTTAGTAATGGCAGAGGACCATCACATTGTCTCCCAGTGTTTGGAAGACAGTGTCTGGGCTCTGTTGGCTCTGGTTAGTACCATGCATTCATGTACCTGTTTGTACAGTGCCTATGTGTATAATTCCACAGTCATGCAGCTATTTCCCATTGTCATGGGTGCATTGAAGGCACCCACCCCTGTTTTCATGATTGCAAAGTCATCTTTGGAGAGGTTTTGGAAGGTGGTTACCTTTGTGGGTAGTGTGGCTGACATGTTGAGTTCCATGTTGATTACAGCCTGTGTGGATCTCACCATGCAGGGACTGACCTCTGTGGATGAGCAACAGTCCCATATTTAAGTAGTCAACACAGGTCAAGGTTGTTGCATCCTCTACTGGGGGTCAGTATGAGCTGATCCAAGGCAATGGAAATGATAAATCCCATAAGTCTTAGGCCACTGTACTGGCACTTGGCTACTTTACCCAAGTGATGGAGGGGTAGTTGAAGACTCATGCTATCTTAGTGTTGCCTTGGACCATCATAGATGGCAGGGTGTTGAGATATTTGCATTGACAGTCTAGGGACATAGATGTGGACCCATAGCAAGCTATGTTCTAGATTGCACTATTACCCCAAGGCAGTTGTACCGGAAGTATCTCCAATGCATTATGATGGGGTACTAGTCTGAAGGTTTTCCTAGCCATAATGAATATGGGGACAACACCACATGTGGAAGTATGATCCATGTTTGGGGGCTGACAGCTGTGGAATGCGTCATAGCCTGATACTGCAGGTCTGCTGTCTGCTGCTGTGAACAACCTCTCCATTACAGCAGACATGTCCTTCATCCAATGACTGCTATGAGTGACTGCATACTGACATTTAGATGTTTACTGTTGACCAACATGACCCTCAGATTGCATACATGTGTAGCTGTTATGGTGGTAATAACATTAGGAACACTGCCAAATAAGGCATCATAGGAGTGGCAAGACACTTAGCCAGTACCTGGAAACCCAGCAGTGATAGATGTAGGACATCTGTGGCAAGTCATTGGGTTCTGTCAATCATGTCATCCCAAGCAAAGAGGTACTGGATCCCCTGAGAATGACACATAACATGTAAGCCAATGTTGCAGTCAATCATCTGTTGATAGTACCACAGCATCATTCTGGGTGACAGAGTTACACTGCCTAAGGCTACTGTCACACCTGCCTGGACCACATAATCAGAGTTCAACCATGTGTCTTGTCATGTAGTCCAGGGAGGTATGTCCCAAGTCATTCACACCCACATGGATACTCATAGTTGTTGTGGAGTGCCATGACTGGCTGTCATGTGCTGGATGCTAGCATGTGATAGATATTTGGCTGTTACCTGCTCCATATTCAACTTAGTGAGTGGGATATGTGTGTTCCTCAGTACTGAGTTACCCATGATCACTGTATTGTGCAAGGTGGTTAGCTGTAGGAGTTTAGGTTGAGGGGCATACTGTGTAGGTTAAATATGTGTCCCTTGGCATTTGCCATGTTGCGGTGTATGAGTGGGTGTCTGCCTTGCTTGTCTGTGCTGTTTGGGTAAATGTCCATTGAGTGCCTCCGGGAAGGTGAGTGTGTGGCTTTTAGGTTCATAGGTTTATACTAGGCTATCTGCCCTAAGGCATTTATAAGCCTAGCCCAGAGTTTTTGTGGCTTACACCACCCCTTATGTTAAAAAATACTGTGCCCATTAGTTTGTTGTGCCTCTATCTAGCAGTGACACAGATATGATTCCTGGGGTAAACCTACGATCTCCCATCCACCGGTCAAGATTTCTCTTGAACAGAGCCAGTGAGGTGCTCTGCCTCACATGGACCGGGATTTTATTCCACAACATAGGGAGTCTCTGGGTGACAAATCTATCCCTCCAGCATGTCCTATTTATATCCATGCTAAGGTTTAAGTCGCTTGCTCTAGTGGATCTGGTAGATTTGGATTTTTTGAGGTGGAGCATGTCCATTAATTCCAGGTTGGACATGGCCTTGTATGTCAGGCACAGGTCACCTCTGAGCAGACGGTATGCGACTGAATAGAGTTGGAGTTTCTTCAGTCTGGCAGCATATGACAGATTTTGGAGTCCCTTTATCCTTTTGGTGAGGAACTTTTGGGGTCTCTCCAATTGCTGCAGGTGTCAGGTGAGATACATCCCAAATGGGGCATTGTACTCGATCAATGGTCTGATAAGTGAAGAGTACAGGGGAATAATGACCTCACTTGATCTGGATGTGAATCCCTTCATGATCAAGTGGGCAATGTAGAAGGTTTTTCTAGCCACTTTAGCAATGTGAGTGTCAAAAGAAAGGCCACTGTCAACCTGGGTCCCCAGGTCCCTGATAACCTCTTCTGTGCTTAGTGGATTGCCACCTATATGGTAGCTTGGGGTTACCTTGTTTTTCCCGAAGGGTATGACTATACATTTTTTGGCATATAACTTCAGGCCATGGCTCTGGCACCAGCTATCAGTTTCCGTGAGACCCCTCTGAAGGATATCTGTGTCCGATGTACTTTCCACTATGGCTCCCAGTTTGCAGTCATCTGCAAACTTTGTCAGCCATAGTCCTCCTATGTTAGCCTGTACTTCTGAGAAGTAGATGCCGAACAACAGGGGGCCAAGGACTGAGCCCTGTGGGACACCACTTGTGACCAGCTTGGAGTCTGACATGGCGCCAGCTACTCTAACCCTGTGGGTTCTGTCCTTTAGCCAGTTTGCAACCCATCTTGTGACATATGGGTTTACATTTAAGCTGGTAAGTTTCTCTATAATACCCGAGTGGGGTATTGTGTCGAAAGCTTTGCAAGGTCAAGGTAGGCTGTATGGACTGCCTTTCCCTCATCAATGGCCTTGGTGACTGTTTCGAAGAAGTCGACCAAGTTCAAAAGGCATGATCTGCCCTTGACAAAGCCAAACTGGGTCAGGTCCAATGTCTGCAAGTCCCCTATGTCTTTGTTTATGAGTTCCATTATGATCCTCTCCATAGCTTTGCAGACCAGGCTTGTTAAGCTTATGGGGCGGTAATTACCAGGGTCCGTGGAGGCACCGCCTTTGTGGAGTGGGACCACAGTTGCCGTACGCCACTCCTTGGGCACATATCCTGTGGTAAGGCTAAGATTAAACAGCTGCCTTATGTGCGGGTTTAGTTCCTCATTGAGTTCATGTAGCACACAGCCGGGGACACCATCCAGTCCCATTGATGCTGTGTTTTTAGCTTTAGAGAGAGCAGCTTTCACCTGCACATTGGAGATGTCTGGGAGGCTGCACTCCGCTGGGATAGTTATCTCTCCTTTTGGGGGGGAGAGGGGGGTGAAGTTTGCACTGAACCTGTCTGCCAGTATGTTGGCAATGTCTGTGGGTTCAGTGATTTTTGTATCATTTTGGACTAATTCTGAGCATATCTGGGAGTTTCCACCCAGGTTTCTAACATAGCTGAAGAAGGCCTTATGATTATCTTTTGAATCTATGGCAATTTTTCTCTCAAAGTTGGCCTTGGATGATTTTATGAGTGCTCGTATTTTTTTACTAATAATGATCAAAGGTGTCTTCTCTTTTATGGATTTTGCTCTATCATGTAACAGCTTTCTCCTCTTATTGTAGAGTTTGTTTATGGCTGGGGTCCACCAGACTGGACGTTTGCCCTTGGTGGAAAGAGTCTTGGTTTTATTAGAGATTGCCTGATCCATGCAGTCCTGGAGGTGTTCGTAGAAGGCATTTGTAAGGGCTTCCGCAGCTTGGGTTGTGGTTTCTACTGGCTCGGGGGCCTTGAAGCATACCACACCAGTCTTGAGTAGTGTGAAGTTTGCTTTAGAGAAGTTCTTCACTGTGGTCTTTTTTGTTTGGGGTGGGGGCGGGATGTGGATATCCAGTGAGATTAGTTTATGATCTGATCTCACCAATGAGGGATATACTTCCGGTGTGGAGCATTTTGTCCCCATGTTTGTGATGATGAGATCTAGTATATTTTCTCCTCTTGTGGGAATGGTGACTAGTTGTTCCATGGCATTTGAATTTATGAACTCCAGGAACCTTTGGGCTAGAAAGTTTGGGCTTGAGTAATGTTCCCAGTCTATATTCGGGTAGTTGAAGTCACCCAATATAATGGTGTTTGGAGATACTTTTATACCCTCCAGTGTCTTCAGGAAGGCTGTGTGGGGTTTCTGAGTTTGAGAGGGTGGCCTGTAGCATGCTACAAATTGTAGAGCAGTTTTGCCTATGGTTAATTGCACCAGGATGGTTTCCGATGCTTCGTGCATTGCCACCAACCTGGAGGTGTGGGTATCCTTGATGAATATGGATACACCCCCTCCTTTTGTGGTGTGGTCCGGGTTTTGGGGCCGGAATGCATGATATGAGGTAAAACCTGATAGTGCCGGGGTGCTCTCAGGAGCCTTGAACCAGGTTTCAGTCACAGCACAGACATCGATGTTCTCCATACTGAGAAGGGCCTCGAGTGCGTGCATTTTGAGATTTAGACTTCTGGCATTGAGCAGCATTACCCTTAGTTTCTTCCCATTTTTGTTTTCTAGGGAGGTAGGTTTAGAATTTGAGCCTTGTCTAAAAAGGCACTATGGGGGTGGCAAGAGCCTTAGCCAATATCCGGAATCCCAGGGGTGACAGGTGCAAGCCATCCCTTGCGAAGCAGCGTGGCTTGTCAAGCATGTCATCCCAGGCAGACAGACACTGGATCCCTTTTGAATGACACCAGAAATTAAGCCAATTGTTAAAGCTGATCATCTTGTCTCTATGTTGTGGCATCATTCTTGGTGAAGGAAGGATGCTGCTCAGAGTCAGGGTCATACCTGCCTGGGCTACATAATCAGAGAGCTCCTCTATGTCTCTTTTCATGTAGTCCAGGGAAGTACGTCTCAGGTCGTTCACACCAGCATGGACAATGACTGTGTCATATTTGTACTTGCTGTGGAGTGACCCGAGTGCTTGTGTTATGTGGTGGATTCTAGCGCCTGATAGGCAGCTTACTGTGACCCTCTCCTTGTTCAGCCTGGTGAGTGGGACGTCGGTGTGTCTGACTATGGAGTCACCTATGACAAGTATGTTTGGTGTTGTATTTGGCCTTAAGGGCTGTGACTGCTTTGCACACTGATTTTGTGTTTTATGTGTTGCCTGTGGTGTGTCATGAGGTGGCGGTTGCTTGGGTGTCTGCCTTGGAGGCCTCTGCTGTTTAGGTAAATTTTTGCTCAGGGCTTTCGAGTATGTCTTTGTGTGTTTATGTGTTTGATTCATTGTTGTGATAGCTTTATGTAAGACTGGTAGTTGTCTTCTCCTCCTGTCTGGTCTTGCCAGTCCTGAGTTGAGAGAGCTCAGCCTCCAGTTTGGCTAAATAGCTGCATCTCTCGCAAGTATTTGTGTTATGTGGGAGGAGGAGAGGGTTGTCTGTGTACATGAGGCAATTGTAACATTGCCTCAATATTCCCAGATTCACCAACTGGACAGGAGAGGACGCCAGCATCTGGCCCTTCGACATGCTAGAGAAATTAAGAAGTTTGGGGTGTAACTGAATGAGAGAGGACTTAATAAGGAAGTGGGTACTCCTGGGGGGGGGGATGTTCGCTAGTGAGGGACTTTGTATAATACAGAAGTGCTAAGCCTGAAAAGAAGATGCTTTTAAGACATGTGCTGAGCTTTTTTTTTTTTTTTTTTTTTTAGGACAAGTGCTGAGCTTTTTTTTTTTTTTTTTTTTTTCACTGTATGTCATGGCTGTCAAAGTGGGTGTCATGGTAAGCTACATGTTCCACATGGTGTGGTGCAGATGTTGATCTTATCCTCTTGACCTGCTAGTTCAGTCTTTACTGGACAGTGCATATGTCCACATTGGGTGATATATGGGTAAACCTCACAGGTCTGAGTGTTTGGATTTTAGAGGGGAGGGTTGTCTGTGTACATGAGGTGGTTGCAACAGTGCCTCAGAATGGACAAGTGCACCAGGTTAATTGGTGAAAGCACAGATAACTGCCCTTCAAACATGCCAGGAGGGGTGGACATAACTAGTAAGTACTGGGACTACATCTGTGATTAACAAGTACTGCTGATGGCTTCCAGGTGTGCCATGCTTCTTGATACCATAACCTGGTGAAGTGCCAAGCCATAATGCTAGCTGAAGTGCAAGACAGAAAGAGCTAGCATGCTGTACAGATGGAACAGAAGGCAGACTGTCTGCCACCTGTAATACTTTACCACAGCTGTGCAGTTATCAGCAGCTTTGGCCAGTTGAAAGTTCAGTAAGCTCTGTAGCACATGCGGTAACTGCATAACACTATAGTAGCTGTATCTAGATAGGCAGGAGTTCTACTCCCAGTTCTGGCAAGTGTGTGTGTGTGTGTGTGCGTGTGTGTGTGTGTGTGTGTGTGTGTGTGTGTGTGTGTGTGTGTGTGTGTGTGTGTGTGTGTGTGTGTGTGTGTGTGTATGTATGGGTGTGTGAATTATGTACTGTCTGGCTTATGCCATTTTTGACCTGTATACTACCCTTTACACTTCCCTTCACTCCAATTTATAGTCCTGTTGATGTCATCCACATTAGAGGTACCTTTGGAATAGGAGGAAATGTATAATCTCTTTGGTGCATCTGATAACTGTGTAGCCCTATAGTAGGAATACCTAGAGAGGCAGGAGTTCTATCCTAATGCTGGCAACTGTGTGTGTGTGTGTATGTGTGTGTGTGTGTGTGTGTGTGTTTGTGTGTGTGTGTGTGTGTGTGTGTGTGTATGTATGTGTGTGAGAATCATATCTTGTGTGACTTACACCATTTTGATGTGTATACCATGCATGGCTGGTGACCACCTCCCGCTGCCATTACTTTATGTAGTGTGGTAACAGCATCTGCCTCACATGCAGCAGGTTAAAACCATTGTACAGACCTCTGTACAGATGTGTCTGGAATATGCACATGTTTGCAACCTAAACATGGTTGGAAGTGGTCTGTGTACCTTAACAATGCCCATGTTTGTGATATTATAGCCAAATAGGCCACAGTGAGTGTACTGACACATATGGCAGCATGAGGTATCATACCTGACTGAAACATCATGTTGATACAACGTCTGCTGCCCTCACAGGTGGCCAGCCCTGTAAGTGCAATACATGAGTCCATTGATGCTTGGTTTTACAAGTGAACTGTTCCTGTTATGGGTCACATTAAAGGCTGGAAGATGTGTGGACTGTCATATTGTTGTCCTAATTAGTATGTAACAGGAACACCTTGCATCTTAAGAGGGGTATGTACACAGTTTATATCCGCTGTATACCACTAATGTGTCACACATGTCCCTACCTTAGGCTGTTTGTCCCGTCCATTTTGCTGGCCTCTGACTAGACGTATTGGCACTGGCAAGTTGTGAGATTGTTACAGGAATGTTGAATTTACATCAGATAGGCCCCTGTGGTGACCATTGTGATTCAATACAGTTAACCCCAGCAAAAGTGAACATGCACAAAAAGCAATATAACTATTACATAAAGCAATATAGCTATTACTGATGGTTGTGTGCATGGTAAATTCCATGTGCTTCACATGCCTGGGGTATTGCCTGGCAACAACAGAACAATGTCATACTCACTAGCTTCAGGCTGCTGTTTCATATGCAGATCAGAGGGTCCTAGGCAGTTGTGAGAGGGAGTTTTTGTCAGCAGACTCACATGTGGCATTGGTACAGGATGGATGCAGCATGTCTGCACATCTACAGTATTAACCACAATAATACACAATGTCCTGTCCTCACCATAGATGTGCACCTCTGTGCATTAGGAAACCCCACCCACAACTGCAACTGGACCTGACACATGGATGTAGACACAATACAGATACATGTACGTCTGATACATTAGTGTACTAATCCCCACTGGACCCTTACCTGCATGCTCCTCATCCAGTGTGTGTGTGCAACCCACCTCCATAATGCTTCACCCAGCTTCATGACTTGTACGTTGAGTGTGTGCCCCAAGTTTGGTGAGGAGCTCCTCAGTGGGTGTCAGTGGGGGCTGGATGGCTGGGCTCCCCCTGTGGCTAGCCAGTCCCTCGCTACAACAGCAGCCCATTGATGGGCATTGCGGATGAGGTCGGTGGCCCGATGCTGCACATGCACATACATTCTGCTGTGCAGGCCGGCATCATTTACCCTGTGGACCACACTGTTCCACAGGGTGGTCCTCTCCCACACATCTTCTGCTCTCTGTCCAAATAACATGGCATAATGTCCAATCACATATTGGGTGATGATGTCAGTTTCCCCAACAGAGAATGCTGGTAAACGAGCACTCTGCATGTTACCTGGAAGACATAAACAGGAAAAAGGTCACAGGACCTCATACGATTTTCAAAATGCACATCAACAGTGGACATCTACTTGCAAATAATCCACACTACACGATAACCCTCCAAGCTATCATGGCTATAGCAGCTTGCATTACACCCCTGTCCCTGAGATATCTTATTCCCCCCAATGTTGGACACTTGATTGCATAATCCTGTATTCTCCATTAATTTCTGTGTAGAGGGTTGACAGTAGGCATCTTCCATGTGGATGGTGTGTGGATGATGGCAGGTCTGTGTCTGACTGTGGTGTGTGATGGAGCTGTGAGCACATGTAGGAGGCAGACAGTGATGCTATTATGCCCCATGGCGATATGCTGTTGTTGCCTTCATTAGACAATATGTACATGCTCACCATTGCTGAGGGGAAGAGTGTGGTTGAAGTGCATATCTCCCTGTACAACTGGGGTGGACAGGGTGGCTATGTTCCCACCTAACCTGTGTGATGCAGGTTGCTTATATCCATGGCATGTGTGCAGGAGGTGTTCTTTACCCCCAGTACAGGGTGAATTGTGTTGTTTCCTCTGAGACTTACAAAATGTGTAGAGACACAGTTGCAATTGTCCTTGGTGGTGGTGATTTATAATCATAGTCAGCCTTACAGGAAGTCAGCTGTGAACTTACATGCTTACTCAGATATAGGTGGACTTGCTTCCAAGTTGTTGCCTGCACCTATGTGTCCCTGTACAGCCAATGTAGGAACCTTTTATGTGGTTTGTGTATTGCTGCTGTCCACCAAAGGGGATTATTCTACCTTGGTGGATGCTGGATATACATGCCAGGTACTGCTGTGTCCATATAGCTACAGTGGATATAAAGGGTACACACCACTGTTACACTGCCTGGTACTTGTGCAATTGGAACATGACACCACAATATCTCATTTCATAACAATTTCCACCTGTAATGTGACCTATAGCCTGTACAATTCAATTGAAAACATAACAATCTGGTCTGTGAAAACATATGGAAACAATACTCAGTACAATAAGCCAGTTGAATGAGTGTGCACACTCTTAAACTGATATGTTGTGTATGCACCTATTGAGATGGTTACAGCATTCACCCGTCTTGGTCTGGACTCTAACATCATGGCACATCTTCACTTGGCAATAGTTGCTCACCTTCCTAGAAACACCTTTGATTGTATTTCAATGGAGTTGTACAGGTTAGGGGGTCACATTCAAAATGAGAAACATTATGAAATGATCTTCTGTGGTCAGATTGTCATACAGCACACAAATCTGGCATTCCAACAGGGGTGTGTACACTTGTGATATCAACTGTATATAGGTGTTGATATAGCTGTTAGTGGTAGGCATGGACAGAGGGTCATAACACAGGTGGACACTTCTTTGATTAATACCTGATAATCATGACTACTCTAGTACCCATATCAGTGTCAGTCCAATGCAACAACCAGTAGCTGTACACATTTATGTCTGTTGTATGCACTGACACTGATATTGCACACATGTGCAACATGCACAACCTATTTACCTGACTGCTTGAAATCCATGTGATTGTGCCTTCCAGCTAAACATATACATACATACATACATGTGCTCAGGGGATACCTGGTATACATTTCTGTTCTATGTTAATATGGCACACTGTATTTACAGTCTTGCTGTTCAATCATAGTTCTCAACCTGTTATAGCAGTATGTCTGGACAGTGGCTCAAATAAACAGGTGTCAAAAGGGACATCAGTATTGATACTGTATTAATATAGCTGCACCATACATTAGCATGTTGATTGCACAGTAGGGTTTGACATCACTGTGATAACCTGGAAGATGTCCAACAGTCATACGTAGGCTATTATGTTACAATGTCATTCCTCACAGACCTGCCAATGGTTTGGCTGAGATAACACAGGTATATGTGTATGTGACTACAGATACCAGTCACAAATGTGCTTATTGTCCAGCAGAACACTGTACAGTTGAATGTTATTAATTCAATATATCACATGCAGTTCAACACATATGTCTGCAACAGTACTTTACTATGCACATGGCCTCTATAGGTCTCTTAGCTTTACAAGGCAAACATGTGTCACACTCATAATCACAGGTAACATGGATATGGAAAACATTCCACTAACTGGCCTAGCAGTGGCACAGTCACAACTGTTTGACAGACACCCCTGCGGTTGTCATATATGAGTTGTCCTTTTCGAGGTGAGTCAGGCTCCTGAGCTGTGATCCTACCTCGCAACCTCTAAGAGAATCACATCTGGACAAAGCCTAACATTATGGCGGGATAAATAGGGACAGACTTTAAATATTCCTGTTACAAACTTAGGAAATTTGTAGAATGATACAATTTGCATTACAGTGAATATTCTTAAGGATGAGTCTCATATTCAAGTGTTTGTCATTACTTGATGACTTCAGTCCTCAGCTATTTACCAGAAAGGTACAGATTTCAGGAGGAACATACAGAAAAATACGATGGTAAAATGTGGGAATTCTGTGAATATATGTACAGCTGAGAGGTATGTCTGTGATCTCTCCCACTGTAGAGATGGCCATATGCTATGGCCATAGCAGCTGTTTAGCAGGACATTAGTACAGCAAGTCTTGTTGGGAAATATATTCCTCCAAACCATACTTCCCATTATTACAGATCAAGTACTACATTCAATTACTTGCTTACATATTCCACTTACTTTTTTTTCTTTCTTCTCTTTTCCAGTTTGTTTTATTCTCCCTATACCTCTCTCTCACTCTGTCTGTGCACTACAGAAATACAGCTGGCTTGAATAGGTATAAGATGACTTTTGTAGGTGATGCTCATGACCAGGTGATGACCTGTGCACCTATTGGGGTTCCCCACTTGCTAATTGCATGAGGAGCAGCTGTGTAGTTCTTCCAATAACCAATGTCATGGCAACACACTCATATAAATGAGTACTCCATGTAGGCATTGGGCTTTTCCCTTACTTGTGAGGAAGACATCCTGGAGTTGTGTGAGCTACTACCTCTTACAACAAGACTTGTGGAGACAAATGAAGTAAATGGTGGAGAAGGTTCAAAACTTAGAGATGTGAGTATTGCTGTTATATGTTTGGAATACTGCTAGTTTAACAGGGTTTGTCTGCACATACTACTTCTGCATGGGTTTCAGTCTGACAAAGTTCTGTCTCTGCATAGCTCTCAACTGCACAGCCATCCACATAATGGCCACAGGTTAGCCTGTTATGAATGGACTGTTCCCCAGACAGGTGTTGTCCTTGGCAAATCAGTAACATACTCTGGTGATTGCATTGTGTAAATGGTAACATCCATTTGTTTTTCTGACTTTATATCCCTCAGAAAAGATATGTTACAACAAATCTTGCAACTTTCGCAGCGTATAACAACAATATCTCAAGTATGGCCATGTATTTGGGCCTCTGTCCCACCAATTATGTCAGGCTTTGTCAAGATGCCATACTGTAGTCGGTTGATAAGTATACTGGCTTTCATTATTTATGGCTGCAATTCCAGCTGAGGGGAGAGGCTGGGAAAGATGTTGAAGTCTGTACATTCAAGAGGTTGGTGTATAGAGAATGCTCTTAGATGCCCTTGTAACATATTTTATGTGGGGGAGAGTAACACATGTTTTAAACTAGGCTGTTCAAACATGTGAGTCATATTACTGATAAGGAATATGACAGCTCTATAGCCATACATTTATATAAATCTCACCATGGGGAACAGTAGTGGGTTCCAAGGTACTGCATTTGAAAAAAATTGTTCCTCAGTTTGATGAAACATTCATAAAAGGACAATTGTTATGTACAGAGTCAATGTATTAATATTAACTGTGATACTTTATCCCATATGGGGTTAAATGAGGAGTGCAATTGGAGGCTGTGCAATTATGTAATTAGGTGTTAATTGCTTCTTGTCATTAAGGCATGTATTTCTGGTAATGTTTTACTCCTTGAAGGCTTTGGCCAAGACATCAGAGTATAATACAACTACTAACCCAAGCTACCTCTCTCCCTCCATTTCACCTAAAACCGATACCAACCTCCTATATATCATCCTTACTTCAAAAACTAAAGCCCGCAACCCCCTCAGCAGACAAATTACCAGCTGAATACCTCCGTATAGGAGCTAAAGCTCTTTCCTATCCCATCTCTATACTGATCAACAGGACTATAAAAGAAAGTACTATTCCATCACTCTGGAAAATCTCTTACATTATCTCTCTATTCAAGGGAGGTGACTCCACTGAGTTTTCAAACTTCCGTCCCATAGCATTACTTTCTCCTCTTGCAAAGATAATGGAGAAATGCATCCACACACAATTACTTCACCAGCTACTTAGCCACAACCTCCTGGCTAATTGTCAACATGGGTTTCGACCATTCCATAGTACTAGCACAGCATTACTATCCTTTATTGACTCTATTAACAAAAACCGCAACAACAACACACTTTCTTCAGCATTCTTTGTAGACCTGTCTAAAGCCTTTGACATGGTCAATCACCAACTTCTCCTCTACCGTTTAAGATCCCTCACTCTTGATAATCTTGCCTTAAACTGGTTCGCATCTTATCTGGACAACCGTAAACAGGCAGTTCTCTGGGATAACCATCTCTCCGATCTCCTCCCCAACACTATAGGAGTTCCTCAGGGCTCTATCTTAGGTCCTCTCCTATTCTCTATCTTTATAAATGACCTTCATCTAGCTACTCCTCAGTTAACTTGCATTCAATATGCTGACGACACAACCATTATATGCTCAGCCTCAACTCAGAGCAAGCTGCACACTCTCACACAAAATACCTTCACAACTATAGAGCAATGGTTCTCGAATCATTGTCTACTCCTCAACCCCAAGAAAACCAAACTCCTGCTCTTTACACCAACTTACCTATCCCCCTCTATTAACTTCACACTTACATCCAATAATGGTACCATTATCTCCCCAGACCAAACCACTAAACTCTTGGGTATTACCATTGATAATCAACTAAAATTTGACACTCATATCAATGCTACAATTAATGCTACTAACAGAAAGATTGTCTCTCTCTATAGAATCAAAGCTTTCCTAACTCCTGAAACTAGAACTACCATTGCTAGAACCCACTTAATCTCTACCCTTCTATATGCTTCCACCATATACACTAATCTTTCCAAGCACAATCTCAATAAACTAGCTTCATCCTACAACAACATTGCCAGATTTGCCACAGCATCTCCTTATAGAACTCATCATTGTCTTAATCTTAAAAAACTGGGCTGGCTGGAATTACCCAACCTAATACAATTCCACCAACTTAATATTGTCCACAAAGCCCTTTATCACCCTAACAAAACTCCAACTCTCTCCTCCCTCATACAACCCTACAATAATCAGAGGAACCTACGCTCTTCTAACAAACTACTGATTCAAATTTCCCAGTCTAATAACTCAGCAGGTGACTCCATATTCTCCAACTCAGTTGGCAGAACATGGAACAAACTACCTCAATACCTCTCTACACTATCTTCACTCCCACTTTTTAAAGCTAAAGTAAAACTCTTTCTTTCCAACCACTGGCTCTGCTCTTGTACCAACCCTAGTTGAACTCTTTTCTCTCCAGCCTTCTGTTTCCTTTATCCCCTTATTTTCTTTTTCCTAATTTCTACCCCACTTGAACGTCCTCTTCAAATTAATTACATACTCTTTATTTTATTTTCCTTTCAATTCTGTAATAGAGTATTCTTCTTGGGTATTCATTTTTTTGTTCTATGTTAAGCCTCATTTTGTACCCTGATCCTAGGGATTTTTCAGCTGGTTATGTTAAGTTCTCAAATAGTAGTATATATTCTTTATTACTGCATTATTTTATATTGTTTGTATAAGTTTAGCTTGTTTTAGTAGTTTATAGTGGAGCTTTTCTCCCCGGGCCTCCACTGAAAATGGACATATATCCAGTTGGACTAGCCCGGCTAACAAATGTAAAATAAATAAATAAAAAATAAATTTACTGGCTGGTTGTATTTTTCTTTGCTATGTTTAGACATATTATTTGTTTTGCTAAGAAGGTCTATGTCTGGCCATTGTGCATGACCTATCATGAATTTGTAGCAGTGTATTGTTTACATATTTATTTGGACTGTGGGGGTGGGGGCAGATGTGACTGTTATGGCTGCTTTTGTATCCACCTGTGCCTGCTGCACCAGTTGTGGGTGGTCTGTCAGCAGCATATGTTTGTATAGGCATTTTGTGACATGCATGTATGTATATATATATATATATATATATATATATATATATATATAAGTAAGTATGTTTGTATGTATGTGTGTGTGTGTGTGTGTGTGTGTGTGTGTGTGTGTGTGTGTGTG